>NC_068355.1:73754105-74054105 GCF_020536995.1 Dreissena polymorpha | reverse complement strand
GACATGTGTACACCATCATGCATATCGGGGTTACGTCCAGTTAACTGTTAAACCCATAATTCTAGGTCATTGTCGCTATAATACACGGTTTTCATGTCCGATCTTGATAAATTATTTTAATATTTAATATGACCTTTTTTTAATTTACAACTTGCATCCACTATTATTTCTTCAATTGCCGCTCCGAATTACGTGCATGTAATGCGATTACACAGCTGTGGTTCCCGGCCTGCGCCAGCATTTCAATAAGCGAGCGGGGTGACAGCGATTTAATTATGGGTAATGACGGACTTCCGTTGCTTGAGAAAATGGCTAGAGATTTACCTTGTCAGTATCTATATACATAGTCGAACTATCTTTTTTTAAGATGACGTTTTGTCGGAAGATTTTTATTGATTTAGTATGTGTATGCATTATAATAAACAACGGGTAACTAAACTTGCGTCACAACGGATGGTCGATTACTGAGTCATTGCCATCGAGCGCTGTGGTATTGACCCTTCTTGTGCTTTTATTTATTTATATACTCAAATGAACAGAAACCCCTAATTGCAAACAGCAAACAGAACATGTAAACAAAAACTGTTTTACCTAACACAGCGCCTGAAAATAAAGTCATAAAGCACAAACCACCATCGCAATTAAATAAATGAACGTAACTGTCAAAATTCCGTCCGTCAATGACAAGTATAGATGCCTTCCACAGGGTGCAGAATCAGCCGGGTTTTCATGGGTTTTCATGGGTTTACACACGGGCTTGACAGAATGTAGTCACAACTTTATTTTTGCAAATATCCCAAGTTATCAAAATAGCCGGGGTTTGTGTTTATAACACAGTGGCAAGGGGGTTAAGTTCCAAGTTTTAATACTATAAATGATGGTCTGGCACATGAATAAGAATCGTGTGATAATTAACAAATTACAATGATAATAACAATTTAAATAATTCACTGTAATAAACAATAATATGCAATACACTACAATTAAAGCCATGTCAACTGGTGAGCAAGCTTTATACTGTATAGATATTTTAATATTTTGTTTTAACAATTAACAGTATTACACTATTATTTCAGATAGAATTATCACAGTTATGCAGACTATATCCAAGGAAACATTTTAACAAGCACACTCCTTTAAAATGTGAAAATATATTATTTCCTATAAAGTGATAAAAACTTTACATTCAAATTTTACTAATGTTTACAATGTGAAATACGCAATAACTAGTGACGTCAGAGGTCAATACCCTATTTCAATTCTCTCTTACAAATGTATCCACAATTTAAGATTAATTGAACACTTTTTAAATGGTATTACGATTAAGTTCTCAATTGATTCAAACCAACAAAGCATAGAAAATCTGCTTTATAAAATGAAAGTTAAAAATCAAGCACACTATTTTCGAGAAGCTATCGTAAACAATTACAAATTGTGTTGTGTCTCACTATCCGTACAGTTACCGTCTTTCGAACCCCACTAGCTTTCGAACCTTTTTCTATTTTCCGTTTAACGCGCATGCGCGAGCGTTTACGCGTCATCAATCTGTGTGTACCGATGCATGAATATGTAAACAATAAAAATTATTTCGTAGCCAATGCTTAGAAAGTTTACTTCTATAATATTTTTTACACTTTTTATGACACTGTCATATTATATAGTGATGTTCTGTATTTACAAGGCGTGCTATAGAGATCTGTGAAGAACTTCTTTATTGTGCATGAATTAAGTGGTAAATCGGAGTTTTGGGAATTTTGTTTTTGGCAGCCAGCCATATCGGATAGGCTCTGAAATTGTTATCATTACTATGGCCTTTGGCCTACGCCCCAGGCCAAAAACAACTTAAAAAATGTACAAAGAGCAAACTATAAAAAGTTAACTGAGCTGTTTCATTAGATAGTGCTTTTTGCCGGACACATTTAGCCTACATGCATTAACCACGATGCATAATAAGAACATGGGCTAGTGTCATATACCCGTTCGTTTTCAATAATATGGTGCTTCGATGATATCTACGTTCTAGATGATCATTCCCGTATAGCACCCCATGCGAACTACCAATAAAATCTTTCCGGGCATGAGGTCCGATATCTTATAAAATGTTCCGGACCCCAACAGCTTTTTCCGCACCTCTTGCTTATTGGACCAAACAAGAGAAAATACCATTTTAAGATTTTGTTATTATCATTATCATTATTATTATTATTATTATTATTAGTAGTAGTAGTAGTAGTAGTAGTAGTAGTAGTAGTAGTAGTAGTAGTAGTAGTAGTAGTAGTAGTAGTATCAATATTATTATTATTATTTTTAGGACGTTCACAATATTTAATAGTTCTAAATACAATAACACTAAAACTTTAAAATCGTTGTAAGAAAACATGGAACAACTTTCATTTCAAAGAGAAGAAAACTGTGTGTATACGTTACAAGTAATTTTAAACGGAAATATAAAACACTAGTACAATCATGGTGACGATCAAGATGGCGACGTCCGTGTCGAAACAGGTATTTTTCGCCGTCGCATACCCTTTCTTACATATTTTGTATTGTTAAATGCAGTTTACTATCTAGTTATATCAGAAAGACAGTGATTAGCGTTTATTTCGTATTAATATTCGCGTTATATCTCTACTTTACTCGCTACAAATGTTGTAAGCGGAAGATGTAATTTTGAGAATGGCACTTGGAGTTTGTTACGTCACCAGCAAAGATAGCCGTTCGAATCCGTTTTTTATACGTTAAAAAAATATTATATCGAAGTAAAATGAAAGTAAAACCGTCCGTTTACTTACATATTCCTAGTGTCGTGCTCATATTTAACTAAAGCTTTACATATTGTTTTTCATTGTCGGACACAAGGTCGACAGTTTCGGAAATATTATTGGACTTCAGCAAATTTTAGCGGACTTGTCCGAGGTCCGATGCATGGGTTGCGCATATTGAGTTTATGATTCGGAGTAAGTTCGTAGTGGCGTTATATAAATATTTGTGTTGTTCACTTTGCATTATGCTGCTATATATTTAGTTAAATGTTTCCCACCGAATAAAAAAGTACAATTGTAGGCATACGTTAGCTTATCGGGAAAGGGAGAATGATGAGGGATAAATCACCTCTAACGTTTCTTGTTTCCGTTCTTAATTAGAAAAGAGGCGCACGTTTGGATTTCATAATAATCATTTATATAATGATAAGAATATATAATAATATATAGAATTATGAGATTTGTTTGGACCATCCATATTAATAAACTTTTGTTTTTGTTGACAGAATGAACACTACAGACGATCAAAATTATAGGCCCCGGTTGAAACTAGGTTAGCCCGACAGGAAGATGACGTGAGGTCAGCGTGCACTATGTCCATATCGTGTGATTCCTCTTGCTTTTCCGAAAGGTGCCCTGAAAGGTCCATACCCAATTAAAATAACGCATACCGATACTACGCTAAATAGGCGGTTTGTATGTCCACCTGACGCCGCCCTTAATGCAAAGTCCTGGCCGAAACTAGGTCAGAAAAAAAGGCAGCAGACGGAAGGTTAGCGTCCACTAGTTCGCTAACGCTGGATTGCTCTTGTTTGTTCGAGAAGTTCCCTTTAAGGTGTATATGCGCGCTGTAAGCATTAAACGCTTAAAGGGCAGCATATACATTCTCCTGACGCTGACCCTTATTAAAAGACTGTGAAGAAAGAAGATCATTCCGACAAGATGTCAACGAGAGGTAAGCATGCACTGTGTCGCTTTCGGCTGATTTGTCGTCTGTAACGAGTCCTTTAATGTGCAAATTCACTTACTGGAACAAACGCTTACTACGCAAAATAGGTTGTTAGCATGTCCTATTGACGCCGACCCTAATTAAATGTCCCGGCCGAAACAAGGTAAGCCAGACATTCGGCTGACGGTAGGTTAGCGTGCACTTGGTCGCATCGGGGGGAATATGTCATTGTTCACCGATAGGGACCCTTAAAAGAAAATTGTCATTGGAAATAACGCCTACTTATTAGAGTTACGTGCTACTGACGTCGATCCTAATTAAAACTCCCGGTCAAAACTAGGTCAGTCGTTTAGGATGCCGTCGAAAGGTCAGCCTGCACTAGGTCGCTTCTTATATGTCCGATAGGGACCCGTAAATACGGATACCCATTTATTGGAAATAACGCATACTTCGCTAAATATGCTGCATATACGTTCCCTGACACCGGACGAACAACGCCGGACAAAAATTGATCACCTATGCTCCCCTTGAGCACGTTTCGCTCAGGTAAGCAAACAACACAGTTTGGATATCCTCAGCATTTTATAATATCAACAACGTCTTCGTAATTGTTTGGTTTGAAATTCCTCATACTTTCATTTTAAATAAATCTATTTTCTTACGAATAATGTTCATACATTTTATTTTCAATATTAATTGAACTGTTGCAAAAGTTGCAAAATCTACATTTGCCCGCTTCTGTCATGTTGTTTCACATGATTTGTAACATCAGGATAAACGATGATCAAATTTTATTGTATTGTGTTGTTTTTTTAACTATTCTGTAATAGATATAGTACAAATACGTATATGCAATTTATGTTTAAATCTTTAAGTATACTCCTTTTGTTATAACATATAATATACATATTACCGTGTGACCTTTATTATGAATATACATAAACCTCACATATTTGTTGTTTAATCTGACATACCGAAAAGTAACGAATTATACTTAGCGTAACTTAATTACTCAAACTTATAAAATACATACCCCAGTGAAATCATTATTATTTAATTCAAACTTTTCAAACTTCCGTTTTGAGAACATTAGATACCGATAATTTATGTCTTATATTTAAGGCAATTTTACCTTTTACCTTGCATAAGCACATTTGCTTGTTTTTTTGTGTTTACATGTTGTATTTTATTCTTTTTTTCTATGTCTCTATTGGGGACAAGTTGTTTTTTGTAAAAAAAATCTCACTTTTGTCATTATTTCCTTTTCCTTCTTCATGTCTATGGAATATTCACCTTTTTGTATTCCTTATTTTTGCTATCTATTTTTGTTTGTATGTATGGACATCTTATGTCCTACACGAGAAACCAACTGGACATGTTTTAAAACAGAAAATTACTGGACAAGCACACACAAATTAGCATTTACATCACCCTCCACCTCTTCAAATGATTAAATTATGCACTCTGGATGTAAAAGGGCTAAGCAATAAAGACAAACGCATAAAAATCTTCAAATGGTTAGACGAAAAAAAGTATATGCCTATTAGCAAGAACGTCACTTGACACATACTTTAGCACAAACCTTCAAAGATGAATGGGACGGAGACATCTATCTCAGTGGACAACATATTAAAAAAAAAGGCGTTGCCTTTCTGATAAAAAATAAAATAGGGATCACAGTCGATAACTTTAACGAAAAAATAATTGGCAGACAAGCAAGTATAGGTATCAAAATACACGAAACACATTTAACATTAATCAACGTTTACGGCCCTAACAATGATGATTCCACATTTACGAAACATTACTATCCTTTATAATTAATAACCAAGATAAAAACATTATAGTCGGTGGTGATTTCAATACTGTCCTTAACCCATTAATAGATAAAAAGAAGGGAAACCCTTATACTCATCCTAAAAATAGAAACATTTTCAACAACATAATTGAAATCTACAATATGATAGACATTTGGCCTACAGTATATCCAAACGAAAGCAAATTCAGGTGGCACTCAAACACGAAACCAACAATATTCTGTAGATTAGACTGTTTTTTAATATCTGAGTCAATTTGCAACATTGTTGACACATGTAGCATAAAACCAGGATTTATGACTGACCACTCACTAGTTGAACTTAAACTACACAATATACAGCCTGAAAGAGGCCCAGGATACTTTAAAATTAATAACAGCATCTTATTAGATACACAATATCAAACACAAATAAAACAAGAAATATTCAACAAAGTTCAAAATAATAATGATGCGAACCTAAACACATTATGGGAAGTAATAAATGGAAATATACGTATTACAACGATTAGATACGCGTCTTTCAAACAAAGAGAAACTTGAAACTGAAACTATCAATATTATTAAAACACTTTAAAAACAATTACATGAAACAAACACAAACGATACCAAAGCCATTTAAAATGAAATAACATTAAAAAAAAAAACAAATATAAGAAGGAATTTATCATACACATCTCAATGGAATTGTATTAAGAGCACGCGCACAGCATGTTGAACACAATGAAAAAAATACAAAATACTTCGCAAACATAGAAAAACGTAGAAGTGAACAAAAAACTGTACACAAACTAGTAGTCAAATGGCGAAGATATAACAAACAGAACTCAAATACTAGAAGAACAACGTTAATTTTTCGAAACCCTTTATAAACGAAAACATGTTGAAAATAACACCCTTTTTAAAAGTACACATCATGCTTTTAATCAAGAGGAAAAACTACTGTGCGACGGATTACTAAATGAATATGAATGTGGAAAAGCACTAAAAGAAATGCAAAATAACAAAAGCCCAGGATCTGATGGCATCACAATCGAATTTTATAAAATATTCTGGAATAATATTAAAACACATTTAATTAATTCACTAAACTATTCATTTAACAACGAAAACTTAACTACGCTAATAAAACAAGGTAATATCACTCATTCCAAAACCTGGAAAAACATTAGAATCCTTATCAAACTGGCGCCCGATTAGTTTACTGAACAACGATTATAGAATTGCAACTAAAAGTATACCAAACAGAATTTAAAAAATATTACCATCCGTCATTTCAAGATCTCAATCTGGTTTCATTAAGACGTTACATTGGTGAAAACGTACGTTTGATACAAGAATCCATAAATTATTTCAACCAACCAAACAATTCTGGTCTCATTTTCTTCGCAGACTTCGAAAAAGCTTTTGATTCACTAGACCATTCGTTTATGTTCTCTTGCTTAGAAAATATAAACTTTGGTGAAAGTCTAATTAAATGGGTCAAACTTTTTTATACCGATATTAACAGTATAATAATAAACAATGGCTTTTTCTCAAACAGTTTTAACATCGAACGAGGGGTAAGACAAGGATGTCCACTTTCATCCTCGCTATTTATAATATGCATCGAGTATCTATCACACTGTATCCAATCAAATAAACATATAAAGGGAATATCGCTAGAACCTGATAAAGAAATTAAACAGTCCCTTTTTGCTGACGATGCAACTTATTTCTTAAATATCAGTAGTGACTTATTCAATAATCTTATAGAATCGCTAACCCTTTATGGAATGGCATCGGGCCTTAAACTAAACAAAAGTAAATGCACTGTGCTACGAGTAGGTAAATTTAAACAAAGTTATATTCGTCTTAAAAAAAGAAATGAAATTCAACTGGACATCAGATGAAGCAACAACGTTTAGGAATAACCTTTACAAACAATAAAAATGAAACAATTCTAAAAAAACATATTGCCTAAACTACAAAAATTTAAAAATTGTTTAAAATCATGTCAGCATCGTTAACCTACACTAATCGGAAAAAACACCGTATTGAAAACGTTTGCACTTCCTAAATTAATGTATACATTAACAGTTCTCCCAAACCCACCAAATGATATTATTGAAGATATAAAATCAGAAATATTGAATTTCATATGGGACGGTAAACCTGATAAGATCAAGCGAACTCAATTAATTCAATCAGTAGAATATTGAGGTATCAGACTTACGGATAAAGATTCATTCCTGAATGCAATAAAATGCGGTTGGGTTAAAAGATATTTAGATAATACCAATACAAGTAAATGGAAATTATTCTACCAGAAAATTCTTAAAACATATGGTGACTCCTTACTTTTTGAATGTAATATCGACAATAATATTTTAGATGAAATATCAACCAAAAACATACTTCTATCGAATGTTCTATCGGCATGGTGTAAAGTTACTCATAATTTAGAAACCAAAATAAACAGTAAAATCATTCTATGGAACAATTAAGACAAAACTACTAACAATAAAACGTTTTTCTATAAACACTGGTTCAAACGAAACATAAAATATGTAGATCAATTGTACGACTACATAATAAACGACTTCTTTTCTTTTGATAACTTATGCTACATATTCGGCATACCAACAAGTAATTTCCTGATGTACTACACATTGATCAAAAGTATACCCGTACATATTCAAGCTGTTATCGACATAAATAACACACCATGTACTCAAAAAACATTCGTAGAAAACATTATTGCAAAACAAAGCCAAAACGAACAAAATATTTTACACATTTCAAATTAAAAACGCTTCCGAAACCTCTAGAGCTCAAACTAAATAGCAAAACCTTCTTGGAGAAAAAGAATTTAATTGGAAACAAATATTTGTCATGCCATATAAATCAACTACTGATAGCACTCTGAGAAATTTTCAATATAAATACATCCAGATACATGAAAACATTCTTGAACTAAAACGTAAAACACGCAAACTGGAACGCATGTGGAGAAAATACAAACAACCAGACCAATATGAACTTTTCAAAAATGCCAGAAATAAATACACTTTCGAGTTGAATGCAGAGAAGCAACGATCGCTTAGTCAAAAAGTAATTGATTTTCACGGAGATTCTAAAAAAACTCTACAAGTTTGTATCAGAATTAACAGGAAAAAATACTGATAACCCTATGCCGGAAGGTGAAAGCGACACCGCGATAGCTGAAAATTTTGCCGATCACTTTCTGGATAAAATTAACAAAATTCGAGATGCCCTTGCAAGTTTCGAAAAATTCACACCCGATCACAAGGAGGTGCCATGTTTCGGTATGTTCGAGGAGCTAACCCATGATGAAGTGAAAAAGATCATCAATCATCTTCAAACAAAATCATGCGAACTAGATGCATTGCCAACAAGAGTACTAAAGTCATTTTTAAACGAGTTACTACCGTTCGTGACAAAATTGGTTAATCTCTCTCTCTGAGTCAAGGAGTTGTTCCTTCAAAATTTAAACAGGTAATAGTAAGACCCCTTCTTAAGAAAATTGGACTAGACCTGAGTTATGCCAACTATAGACCAGTGAGCAACTTATCATTTCTATCGAAAGTGATTGAAAAGGCTGCTGTGTTTAGACTCAATATACACGTAAATGAAAACAATCTCCTTCCAAAAAATCAGTCAGCCTACAGACAATTCCATTCTTGTGAATCTGCTTTACTTAGACTAGTCAATGATATACTCGAAGGTATGGAAGAACAAGAGGTTACAGCACTTATCGCCATTGATTTGAGTGCCGCCTTCGATACAGTCGATCATGACATTCTACTAGACGTGTTGCAAAAACAATACGGTGCATGTGGCACGGCACTAAACTGGATAGACTCGAATCTTCGTCCAAGAAGCTGTCGCATAAGTGTTAATTCAGCTTTATCGGCGGCACGTTCTTTGGAGTGTAGTGTCCCCCAGGGTAATTGTCTTGGTCCATGGCTCTACCTGACGCACGCTGGAACACTGTTTGATGTCGTTCCTCCCTCCATCACAGTCTACGGTTTTGCAGACGACCACACCGCAAACAAGCGATTCAAACCTACATCGCATCTTCTTCTGTTGAAAGAACTGCCATTCAAGAACTTGAAAGTTGTGCACTCGTTATTAACAACTGGATGAACGAGAATAAACTGAAAATGAACGCATCAAAAACGGAATTCATCATGTTCGGTAGTAGACCCCAATTAAATAAATGTCAATCTAAACAAATAGATATTGCTGGTGACACTGTTAAAGCAGAAAAATGCATACGGTATTTGGGTGCATATTTAGACGAAACACTAAATTTTAAAGAACACATCAAAATTAAGTGCCGTACAGCCATGTACAACTACCTTAAAATCAAAAACATAAGGAAATACTTTACAAAAGAAGCAACAGAAATACTCGTTTTGTCTTTGGTAATATCTCATCTAGATTATTGTAATCTCATCTTGTATGGAACAGCTCAATGCGAAATAAACAAAATGCAACGTATCCAAAACATGTGTGCCAAATTGGTACTCGGCCGACAGAAATATGACAGTTCAAATGATGCCTTGTATGAACTACACTGGCTACCAGTAAAGGCTATGATAACATTCAAATTACTGAACTTCACGTATAATTATTCTGTTGGTAACGCACCAAAATACCTTACAGAACTTTTAAAAGAAAAAGTACCAGCACGTAACCTACGATCTACCGTCTCGTATGACGGATGTTATGATGTGAAACGCACAAAGAGAAAGACTTTCATGGACAGGAGTTTCGGAGTTGTTGGTCCGAAACTGTGGAATGACCTTCCATCAAGCATCCGGACTTCCGCATCAATAAACATTTTCAAAAGGAATTTGAAAACATTTCTCTTCAGAGACTTTTACAACCTATTTTAATTGGAATACCTGTGATTTAAAAAAATAATCGAGACTCAGTTGTACGGGCTTATTGTTCACTATGACTCATAGGACAAAGCAATTAAAGAATTGTGCGGGCTTCTTTGCTCGAAAAGGATATTTATTGTACAAGTGACTGGTAACCAAGAATCATTAGGGCTTCTTTGCTCAATGATTGAATAACATCAACCAGCTGCCTTTAAGTCATGCTTAGGCCTTCTAGTTGTGTCTTATAGTCACACTGTAATTTTAACCTTCAAGTTGTGTCTTGTAGTCACACTTGGTCAGTCTATTTGTGACTTGTAGTCACGATAGTTCAAATAAGGTTAAAACTCAAAAGAAGTGTCCTTAAGTATGACAGGTGACCGGTAGCTGTGGGATCCGACAGCCAGAGAGAAGAAATATCCTTTTACGTATCCTTTTAGTTAATGAAAAACAGTGTCTTTATGTTGCCAAATATTTGCTCATATTATCATTATAATTATTGTCTTAACTCTAGTTATATCAATTTATTACATAATATTTTACTTTTACTGTGTTTTAATAGTGTAGCCGGTATTGTTTTATTGCTTAAGTTCTTTATAGCATTCGTATTTATATCACACATTTTAAGATCATTAATCCTTTAACTAATGCTGCATAATATTATCAATACCTCTTATCTTTTATCAATTTTATGAACATATATATGTTTAGTACAACGCCATTGAATATAATTATATAAATAGGCGTTTCATCAAATTATCAAGTTTTCAAGTTTCAAGTTTTCAGATAATCATAGCGACAAATAAATATCTTTTTTTAAGTGCAACCTATCCAACACAAATCAATGTGATATGTGTAGTGAACATATTGAAACAATAGAACACCTTTTCTGGGAGTGTAAACATATTCAATCTCTATGAAAATAATTGACAACCATTTTAGAGAAACAACAATTAAATGTTAAACTATCTCTCTTAGACATCAGTTTAGGTGTAAATACCTTCAAAATACAAGACGTTAATAACACTGTGAATTACATAATTATATTCATGAAATATTTTATTTTCAGCATGAAATACAGAAAACAAATACCTACAATGAACGGTTTTATCAATTATTTAAAACTAAAGATCCAAATTGAAAAAGAAATTGCCCTTAGCAATTATACACT
The DNA here is from genome assembly GCF_020536995.1 of Dreissena polymorpha. Taxonomy (NCBI): domain Eukaryota; kingdom Metazoa; phylum Mollusca; class Bivalvia; order Myida; family Dreissenidae; genus Dreissena; species Dreissena polymorpha. The sequence goes on along the minus strand of NC_068355.1, from coordinate 74,042,518 downwards.
TCATATATTTGAACAAAAATGGAAACACATTAAACTTTCATAAACAAGTCCAGTATGCTTCTACCCTCTTCATGCAACTCATCCTTATTCACAACTATTCTGTTGTTTTTTTTCTTTTCTTCGTTTCTTTTCTATAAACCCTTCTTTTTTAATCTAAAGGAAATCACGAAGTCAAAAAAGTATATAAATTTGCATATATTGTATAACATGTCTGAACATTATTGTTGGTACATGGTATCACTTAGTTTTATGATCATATACATGTATACATTGTATGTCTTATATTGAATGATAATAAAAAAGTACTAGTTCTAGGCCCAGGAAACGGACTCGAGAGCATTTATATAAGCCTTAGGCTTTTGATGCAATCGAGCAAAAATAAATAGGTTTAAACTAAACATAAATGCTTTGCTTTGCAAAATACAACATATTTGTTAACAAAATGTATGAAAAGCTGTACAGGCATTCCATAACTCCCTCATAAGGAAAGAAGATACTTTCGTTGACGAAATTTTGCCGGATACTGCAAACGCGCATGGAAATGGTTCACTGTCAAGCCAATATGTGAATCCGTTATGTTGCACCAGCTCAGCCTTTACAATTTTACCCAGAATTCCTGTTACAAAGACATCTTCTATCGGTATATATGGCAAATATTCGGATACTGTGAACATTCTCGAAATGATGTTACCGGAAATGACGTATGAGTTACCAGCTGCGTAGTTGGGATACTGAGGCATTGGAAAATCGGTCCATTTAACAGCCCATTTGCCTGTGCGCCTCACTGGAGAATCGGAGTTAATGTGGCCGTGAATAGATCCATCTGTCGTATACCTGAATGTCTTTAAGTATTTTATTAAGACTGGAATGTTAACGAACACGTCTTCGTCTAGTTTTAACATATAATCGATCTCACTGCAGTAAACAGATACCCACTTGAGCGTCACCAACATTTTTCTCGTTAAGTTGTAATACGACTCCACAAAATCCGCCTGTACAATGTCACCATAGAAGTGACTTTCATTGCGGACGGCGAGATCAGTATAGGCGTCCCCGTCCCGCCCTAAAACGAACACCAATTTCACCGAGAACGGAGACGTGTATCGCCCGTAAGATCCAATAGTATTCCTTATTACGGCTCTTATGCTGACATGACTTGGAACAGATGGTACGACTATTAACAAATATGGCGAGTTCAGATCACAAATAGGTTTACCAGTTATGATCAGTTCATGATCAATAGGATTTACCTTTGTTTCAGGTAGAGAAAAGTATCTGGCTTCAATCGCTTGTAGTTGTAGGCGATCGACTTTACCGGAGTAGTTCAAATAAAAATTGTTCCATTTCACCTTTGGTTGCTCTTTTCTTGTCAGTTCCTCGAATTCGGCGTCATATTGATGAGTTATACCGACGTGCTTGTCATCGATGGTGTATTTTGTCGATTTGATGCCAATCGACACGACAGTATGATCAATGACGCAGAAGAAAACGACCATACACGTACTCCAAACGCAAATGGTTTTTACGATTTTACTCGGTTTGTTCCGCATCACGAAGAGTCGATACGTTTGTTGTCGCACCTATAAATACAAAATATTGCTAAATGTATCCAATTTTATTATTAATATGTAGACATAAAGTCCACGATGGCTCGTAGTTGCGATGATCGGCAAGAAAATTTTGAGCCATCCAAATACGAGCCACACAATTCCTAATTGAACTCATTTATTCCTAGTGGACTCTGCCATCCTTCTAAATTAGATCAATTTATTTCCAAAATTAGGGATGTCTTGTATATTTATTTCTATATTTAGAATATTTCTTACAGAAATCCATTTAAGCAAACAGCGCAGACCCTGATGAGACGCCGCGTGATGGGTCTACGCAGTTTGCCAAGGCCTTTTTTCTAGACGCTATGCATAAATGGGTTAATGTGTTTACTTACATTTGCTTGCAAAATATTTGAATCATCAGTGAAAGAGTATTATTAATTCCTAAACTCCGTTCTAAGTACTGCATATGCACTAACATGAATATATATTTAAAATTTATAAAATATGTGAACAAACAAATATAACATAATTATTTAAAATAAGATTAGATCAGCGCATTTTTCACGAAACACATTACATGTAAGACTCAGAAAAAATATATAAAACATGCATTGGCACTTACAATTTCACTATACAAACACAATTTTATTAAATCAATAAAAAATAACAAACGTGTACAAACCGAATAAAGATGACACAACACTATTTTTTATTCTGCATTTATATCCATAATGAAAGAATGCCAAGTGTTATTTAGTGTTTTAGCACAGATAGTGAAAATGCTGCTTTTGCAAAAAAAAGCTTATATAAGAAGCGTTTTTTTTATTTTACTCAAACCCAGAAACAATTCAGTCGATGACAAGTTTGCAGCATCTGTAAAATCAATTATCACATGACACTAATCAAGTGCGCGCGATAAACAACGTTCAGCGACCTAAGGAGAATCCCAGACAAGCGAACAAAAGATGGTGTGAAATACTGACTGGGACTTCACGTCGAGCAATAAAATAAGTTTGACAATCGAAAATTCGAGTAAAAAATATATGAGCATTATAACATGGTAATTGGGGGAAACTTCGAACCTTGTAAATGTAGTAATAGTGTTAGCGGCGGTGTTGCTGATGCTTGAAGGGGTGGTGTCGTTGTGATGATAGTGGGGATATTGTTTACAGTAAACATTACATCGGAAAAATATAATTAAACAAACTCAGTCTTCAAAAATGTAAATCAAGCGGTATTTAATATCAAGGTCAGCTTTTCTTTCATTAATAGGTTGGCAACTAGCCCAATTTACAAGGTGTGAAAAAGAATGTAAATATATGCTGTCTTTTGCGGTAAGCTTGCCATACGTTTGGACACGATTATAATCGAAAAAGGTAATACTAAGACACACATTTTTAACTTACACTATAATCTGGATTTCATGTTGCTTTCTCTGATACACGTATTATGAACAGAACAGAACATGTGTTTTATTATGACCTGCACAATGTACATCGTCAGTATAACAAAACAAACAAAGCATGATTATGAACATTCATGTCACGTTAATCATATGTTTTCAGTAACTACGGTGTACCTGTATATACGGTATACCTTGTCTTTATTATAAAACTTATTACATTTGATTGTGATATACATACATATTATGTTATTCAAAATGTTAAAGTATGTGTCCTTGTTGTACGAGGATGAACTTACATTTAACAACGAGTTTCGTTTATTTAATGCGTATTTAATAAAAGGAGAAATTTTAATTAATTTTGTTTTGTTATCAATGCCCAACATTTCCAACAAATTAAACATCGATGGACTTTGGTTATAATACTTTGGTACATATTTTTGCGTATCTCCTCTAAAAATGGACATAAAAGCATAAAATATTATTCATCTTCAATATCATGTGAATTACAAAATAAACAATAACGCTGATCCCTAGCAATTCTATTTCTACCATATCTACCAGTTTTTATTTTATGCTTTCCGGTGGTTTATAGAGAAATATCAGTGAAATAAAACTGGTATTCCACTGTTTTAAACAGTGAAAAATAACAGTGAAAAATATCGATATTTGTCACTGTTTAACTGTGAAATGACGTCATTTTTTCAACGAAATGACGTCATAAATCCAGCGAAAGTATCCAGTTTAACTCATTTACAATGTAAATAAACGGTGAAAAAAGCATAATATAAAAAGAAAATTTGTTGGATTCATTGGAATATCGATTTTATTTCACTCGAGATCATAGAAAATAAATATTTTCACTCGTGGCTGCGCCACTCGTGAAAATATTGTTTTCTATGATCACTCGTGAAATAAAATCGATATTCCACCGAATCCAACAAATATCCTCTATGTATTCTTAGTGGGTGAACCGATAGCCTTAGTCAACAGAAAAACATTCTCAGGCTGCTAGGTAGTAAATCAAGGTATGATTCGTAATGAAAATTGTTTTTTAAAAGTACATAATTAGTAAGAACATGGTTTGTCTGCATGTTCTGGGACCATTCCTGAATAAAATTGTCGATGATTTAAAATCGACATTTTCAGCGTCTTCAAAAATATAAGAGAAACCATGAATGCTTACAATCTGCTTTGACCTGCTCAGAAACCTTTTAAATAATAATATTATCTGTATGTATAATTTTACTCCAGTATTTAATAATTGTTAGATACCTTGTAATAAAAAAAGGGCAGCGACCTAACTCCCCATATACGCTCGCATTAGATGTATTAGTTTTAAGTATAAAAAAAACGTTTGCAAAATTTTAGGTGCATTCTCTCTAGTTCTTTTGATTGCGTGAAACCCCATACCTCTGCTGAAAAGATACGTATAGAACCAACACATGATTCAAAGAGTTGACACAATATGTTTGGCTTTAGTTCGTACTTTTTACAATGTTGCAAAAGTACGTTTAATGCCTTTATAGCTTTACCTGCTAAATATTCTTGATTCAGCTTAAAATTCCCTGTGAAATTGAAGAGATAATTAAAATCGTCTACAACAGTTAATGTTTTGCCATCAACATTCCATTTTATATATTTGACAGCAGCCAGCCCCTCTTTCTAAAAACCATAATTTTAGTTTTTTCTGTGTTGACAGTAATTCCACATGTTTACAATACGAGTACAAAAGATTAATATTTGTTTGCAAGTAATCTGGCGATTTCGCAAAAATTGCCATATTGTCTGCAAAAAGTAAAAGCATTAACACACTATCGTCAAATAATAATCCCGTATTAGGTTCATTTTGCAAATAAAGCTCAAGGTCATTACTAAAGAATAAAAACAAAATCGGCGAGATTACCCCCCCCCCCCCCCCCCCCCACTGCCTCAAACCAACTGCATATTCAAAAAATCGGAATAGGTGTGACAGGATTTTACACCAGATTTTACTTTTTGATACTTGTCCCGTATTATTATGTCCCAATAAGTGATAATCCGTGTACCTATTTAATCTCTGTGTTTCTTTATACGAATACCACATGGCTGTTTGTCCATTGTTAAAATAAACCTACATAAGAGGGGGATTATGTGACATAGCTTTTCTTAACCCATTTATGCCTAGTGGACTCTCCTATCCTTCTAAATAGGACCAATTTATTTCCAAAATCAGGGATGTCTAGTATATTTATTTCTATATTTAGAATATTTTTTACTGAAATTTCTTTAAGCAAACAGCGTAGACTCAAATGAGACGCCGTATCGTGCGGCGTCTCATCTGGGTCTACGCTGTTTGCCAAGGCCTTTTTCCAGACGCTAGGCATAATTGGGTTAATTAATACGCAGTTCCAATTATTAGTAAAAATTTACAATATAGCCGATAACTGGCTTATACAGATGAAATTTTTAAATAATGGAAAAGAGGAAATATTAAAAGTTATAAACATTATCATTATATGGTGTAATGGTACAAAGTAATTGCACGAATAGTTCATAATATAGTGACTTTCAAAACCTGCATTTAATTATGTTAATCTCCCACAATACAAAAGTAATCGAATGACTGATGACCAGAAATGTAAGACACAATCAACTGACATGTATACAGCCTTTAGGTCAAGGTGAACAGCTTTTTGATTGCAGGTTACAAATATTTTATATATTTTATAATGTGTCCAAACTGAAGGATGAATCTGGAATAAATCTGTTGGAATTCAAATCTTAAATAGTTAGCTCTCAGATATGCCTTCGGGCATGTATATATTTTTAAGGATAGTGTTGCTTTATTAAAATTTATTATTGTACTATTGCTTGAGATAAATATGAATTAACTAATTGCATTATCAGCTTATACCATTTTAACAATCTTCGAACAGTCATATGAGCAAGTTTTAGTTAACATAAATCATATGAGTCGCGTTCTGAGAAAACTGGGCTAAATGCATGTGCGTAAAGCGTCTTTCCAGATTAGCCTGTGCAGTCCGCACGGGCTAATCAGGGACGACATTTTCCGCCATAACTGGATTTTCGTGTAGAAGAGACTTCTTTTGAACAAAAAATACTATAAAAGCGGAAAGTGTCGTCCCTGATTAGCCTGTGTGGACTGCACAGGCTAATCTGAGATGACACTTTACGCACATGCATTAAGCCCCGTTTTCTCAGAACGCGTCTCATATCGTGTTTTGAAATAAAGAAAACCGTACCTTGTATACGTCCAATGTAAAAGCTCTCTTTCCAATATAGTTAACATTGTATGTTTCTACACCTCGGGAAGTTATCACAATAGACACATTGATTGTTACTGTTTACATGCGGGATTTTACGCGTATGCGCACTGACCGGTAGGTTAAACACTAGTTATAGTAAAACATGTTGATACATGCACGCGTGTAAACAATTAGTTGATACGCATATACGAAATACACTTTAAACACATAATTGTAAATCTCAAATATCATATTAAGTACCAATATTTTATATATTTATAGGCATGTATATATATTTTACAAAATAAAGGGGTATCAATTTCATTTTACATGGAATGATAAAATGTGATAAATTTTAACTTGCAGCTTATAAATAACCACTTTCTGCTCATGATGCGAATTTAACTGTCAAAACATTTAATCTCTATACTAGTGATAATGAGTTTTAATATATAAAATTGTGTACTTGAAACTTGTTTATTTGCTTAAACGCCAATTACTATGAAAATACATATTCAATGGCGTTTTACAATAAGCTGAAAATAAAAAAAGGTAAACAATAAATAAATAATAAACCAATGATAAACCTGGAAAAAAGTATTCAATTATGGCGTTTTACAATAAGCTGAAAATAAAGCAAGTTAAAAAATATATAAATAATAATCCAATGATAAACCTGGTAAAAGAGATAAATTCGGGGTTATTTAAAACATTTAAAACATGCGGTATTTCGATAAAAATACATTATCTCAGAAAAATGCATAAAAATCACGGAAAAGGTAAGTTTGTAAATTCTTCTTAAAAGATTCTAAAGAATTCGATTGTCTACGATCCTGAGGCAAGGAATTCCAAAGTCTCGACCCTGCGGTACTGAAGCTCTTGTCACTGAATGTCTTTCGCTTATTGAACGGAACGTCATATGGGTCCATGTTAGAGCCGCATGACCGCAGACCTTGTCTATTTGGAATATGTTTCGTGAGCAGATCAGTGAGGTTAGTCGGGGCCTCATCATTTGAGCACTTGTACATGAATGTAAGTAGTTTAAATAGTATCCTTGCTTTGATCGGCAACCAGTGCAACTCATATAACGCTTGTTTCGAACTGTCAAACTTGCTTCGTTGTAAAACCAATTTGGCGCACATATTCTGAATTCGTTGCATTTTGTTGATTTCGCACTCTGCCACACCATACAGAATTACGTTACAATAGTCAAGGTGTGATAGAACAAGGGAGACAATGAGCATTTCTGCGGACTGTCTTGTAAGATACTTTCTTATGCTTTTGATCCTAAAGTAGTTTAACATGGCAGAACGAAATTTCATTGATACATATTTTTTGAAACTTAGGTATTCATCAAGGAATGCACCAAGGTACCGAATTGTTGGCTCTCGCTGGATTATGTACCATGCAATGTTTACTTCCTTTGTATGGATTTCCTGGAGTTGTTTCCGACTGCCAAAGAGAATAAACTCAGTTTTTGATGTGTTCATTTTTAATTTATTTGCATTCATCCAGTGGTTAATAGTAAATGTACATTTTTCAAGTTTAGTGATTGCGTTCTTTTCATTTGAAGTGGACGGCTTAAAAGTTGTCTTGGCAACGTGATCATCAGCAAACCCATATACTGAGATATTTTCTGGGATGACATCAAATAGAGTACCAGCATAGGCAAGGTATAACCATGGTCCTAAGCAACTTCCTTTTGGTACACTGCACTGCAGGGGGGCGCGCCGTTGACCGTCCGTCATTCACATGAACAGTGCAACAACGACCCCTCAAATATGAGTTCATCCAAGCAAGTGCGGTGTCTTGAAGACCATAATGGGTCTGAAGCACGTCAACCAAAATGTCGTGGTCCACGTTATCAAAGGCTGCACTAAGGTCAATGGCGAGCATGGTTGTTACTTCCTGGTTTTCCATGCCTGCCAATATGTCATTTACGAGCCTCAGTTAGGCAGATTCGCAGGAATGATGCCGACGGTAGGCGGATTGGTTCTTCGGTAGAAGCTCATGCGCGTCAACATGTACATTTAAACTATGTGTACTATGTACTTTCTTTATTTTATTATTTTTCCTTATAAAACATTTGGACCTATAATGGTAATGCTATTGCTTCGTGGTTTTTGTTTTCGGACATAACCTAAACGTACGCTATTGGTACGTTTAATTTGCCCGCTAGGAATTTATTTTTTTATAAATAGATATACTATTCATTGCATATCTTTCCGATTAAGCTGGCTACAGTGCGCAGTTTGTGATTGTCTGTATTGAACAAGTGACTTTTGATGGTTACATTACGGTGGATATGTAATTTAAGTTACATGATTATTGAGATAAATAACTCTATAAAATGACTGCTCATTACTATTTGATAAACAAGACGTTGAAGTGTTATACATTTGGTCAAATAAGCAGCTATTGGTCGGCTAACTTTGTTAATGACTCTCGTTTTGCTGTTTTCTATTAAACGCTTCTTATCAGATATAGAAAAAATAAAATTCGTTGAATTGATATCCCCGCCAAATACCTTGTATTTATGGATGGGTCCAAACCCCATCAATCCTAAACACTATTCAGTGAAGCATTGTTTGTATGCATTCCGATTCTTCTCATTGAAATATATACACCCACAATGTTTCTTGTTGCAATCTTGCAGAGTATGTATGATATAATCATGAAAAGTTACATTATGCAAAACAGCAAAGGGCAATACATCTTATTCTTAAACTTGGAGCATAAGCATGGCACATCTCATCAATGACATCATTACACCCATGAAGTTTCATATTTAAATCTTAAATGGTATCTAAGATATAGCCCCGAAAAGTTACATGTTACATACAACAAGGGGCAATTAATCTTATTTTAGAAAGTGTATGGTTATGGTTCTTGTAAATGGTATATCTCCTTGTTGATATGTATACATTAATTAAGATTCTTATTAATGTATTGTATAGTTTCTTATTTATAGGCCTGAACAGTTTGAAACAGACGTACGGACGGATGGACGTTCTGACAGACTTACGGACGTATTGTGGGACAGATTGCCTGCCTCATTGACGGAAATCGCCAATTCTTTCTCCCTCCGCCGTTGGTAGGGATAATTAAATTTCAATTCAGTGCAGTACGTTTAACTATTTTCCTCTAAAAGCGAACCGTCCATACCGCCTAGGTACTCAATAACACAGGATATATGATATATGTAACACTGAATTTATCACCCTGTATTTGATGGTGCCTGTTTTATATTTCTTTTTTTGTTAATCCATAAGAGCTAACAGCGATCTTTTATCAAGCGTGTAAAGCACGATAAAGTGCATGCAATATTATAAATTGTATATGCGTGCTTTTTTTTGTTCATGTTTTCCCATAACCTATTGGTAGGATCAATGCAAACAACAAGTACTAATGTATACGGCCATACCTTTATTATACATTCCACGAATATTCAAATATTTCTATGACCGAATATTGGAATACCAAATATGCTATTCGCTCCCTTCCCTTATATGTATCATCCATATTTATATATTTTTCTGAACTTTGCCTTTCAAAGGGCTTTACTCTATGGTAAATCTATTGGACCTTTAAAATCTTTCGTTCAATCATAAAAGACCTATCAAACAAGCATACCCACAACATTTATTATTATAATTACATTTTCATAATATTACTACGCACGCTTTGCAACCTAATAAAAAAAGAATTGAAGTCAAGAAATAATAGTTCTAAATTCATTAAAAAGCGCACCGCAACAACAAGCACCAATGCAGCTAAATGCATTATCGAAAAAAATAATAACAGAACGATAACAATGGGTATAGCGAACAATTGAATGAAAGGTCAGCCGGTGGCTATTTCGTTTGAATAACGAGTATTGAGATCAATATTGTTTAAACCAATTGTAAAAAGGTGTTATTTCTTTTTAGTAACAAGCCATGCGTAAATCTAATTGTTCAAGGACAATAAGATATGATAGGATCAATGAAGTTTGTCGACACATATTTCCCCCGAGACTGGCGGGGTCATTTAAAATGAAAAGTGGGTTTCCAGTGAAACATGTAAATCGCATTATAACTTCCTTTTACAATCGAAACCCGATGGCTCGAACTCGCTTGGCTCGAATTACCGGTTGGCGCGAACTCTCCTCGAAGCACCGTTTTTTATTTCTATATATTCATATACATTTTGGTCAGATGGCTCGAACTCGCTCGGATCGAATTGACATGACGCCCACTAGAATTGATCCACCAATCAGCGATCGATTAATCGGGTGCACTCGTTAGCAACGACATGTCCGCCATTTTCTAGACAAGCTACATGTTTAGGTTCACTTTTATTCCAACGAGTTTCTTTTGTTTTCCTCTTTAAAAAACGATTAAAAATGGTTAAACGGTGTCAATGGGGATTATGTTACTCGGACAATCGATATCCGGACAGATTAGTTGGTGACATTGAATTTATTTCGTTTCCAAAGCCGAAAAAAGATCTTGAGAAGTGTAAGAGATGGATAAAGGCATGCTGAAAATACGGGATTTGACGTCGATTATATCGTTATTTCCGCTAAAAATTCGGACAGAGTCAATGTACGACTCATTAGCAAATTTTCTTCCTTGAATTCGTTGACGTAGAGAGCATCAATACGGCAAAAAATGTTCGCCCAAATCATCGGGTATATCGCTTTACCGTATCATAGACATTTTCATCTGCATTACTTTACGAGAACTGAAACCCAGCATGAAGCTTATTCATGCTGTGTTTTATTACTCTGATAGTAATGCACTTAATTGACATCATACATGTTATTTGAAGGTGACATGTGATATATTATCTTATTAACGGTATCTACGCATTTGCACTCATGTGGTGTCACCAATAAACGCTTTAAATCCACACTAGGAGCTCGAATGCCTAGATCTCATTTTTTAAACGAGTTTCGGAAATGAAATATGGCAAAAACGGTGTAAAAAGGGTTAATGCAACTCTGACATTTGGTAATCAGAAAGATAAGTTAGATGAATTAAATTTATACCATTTCCAACGTGGCAATGCGGTCTTGACAAGAGCGAGTGGAAGCTTCAAGAATTACCGAGATCCCCTTTATAGAACATTAATTTATTTCACAAACTTGAAATGTCATATAAGCAATAACTAAGCATTTTTAAGTATGTATTATGTCACGTGTGCATGTAAAATAATTGTGAATTTTGGTACCCAATTCGTATAACTTTACGAAATCCCCGTTAAAAATCGCGTTTCTGTGTGTGTCAGAAACAAGTGAAAACCAGTTTGTTATTATTTTAATAAAGACGTATCGATAAATGCTATTGTAAAAGAGTTATTATTACTGATATTAGTTAACCAATAAATGCGATAACTTCGGGGGAAGTCGGTACCTGCGCGAGCGTCTGATATTGGTAGCCTTATTAATTTATAATAGCCTGACCGTATTCCATTCGTACAACGCTAATTTTATATCAGACAATGTCCAAACTTACTGTGTTGTTTTTGCGCTTTAAATTATAGTGATTGATAAATGTCCCATAAGCAATGTTTAATATGATTAATATCATTTTTATATGCAATAACATGTGGGATTGAGGTACCCACCCGGCGTCAGAAAGCGAGTAAAACTTCACCGAATTCCAAGTTATAAAGCGCTATTTCGTGTCAAATACACGGGTAGGGGGAATGTTTCGGTAATAATTTTGTTAATAACACGGGTAAATACCGGTGAAGTGTTAATTTATTGCAAATACCACCATTACACGTAATAACGGGTTCGATTTCGGTAAGCGCGCAAGCTTTTGAGAGCGTGTTTAATGTACCGATTTACCCGTTATAAATAGCTGATGTTCTCTTTAATCGTATATTTTTTGCATTTGCAGAATAACTTCATGGCATCAACACTTTTTCAAGTGTAATATGGTGTTAAACAGGTCCATAAAATCATCCAGAAGATCGCGTAAATCTATATGCAGTCTATAGGCAAAGAAGCCATTTTGGTGTTAGCTTGTCTAGGTTTTCTTCCCGCTGAGCCACGTGATTAAGTGGGCGGAGCGATCACTGATAAGGCGTCATGTCAATTGACATGACGCCTTATCTATGATCGCTCCGCCCACTAGAATTAATCGACCATTCAGCGATCGATTAATCGGGCGTACTCGTTAGCAACGACCTGTCCGCCATTTTCTAGACAAGCTACATGTTTGGGTTCACTTTTATTCCAACGAGTTTCTTTTGTTTTCCTCTTTAAAAAAACGATTAAAAATGGTAAAACGGTGTCAATGGGGATTATGTAACTCGGACAATCGATATCCTGAAAGATTAGTTGGTGACATTGAATTTATATCGTTTCCAAAGCCGAAAAGATATCTTGAGAAGTGTAAGAGATGTATAAATGCATGCGGTTGTCACCACGAACAACTGAACGTCAACACTGTCAAAGACAATTATAATATATTTTTATCGGATATACTAGCAGGTTTAAATAGGTTATGTCATCGATCTGATTATCACATAATATATCACGTTTTTTTACATAGTTTTATCAGTAACTAGGTCATTAATATACAGAAGCGACGTTCATCTGCATTACTTAAAGAGAAATAAAACCCAGCATGAAGCCTAATTCGTGCTGTGTTTTATTACTCTGATAGTAATGCACTTAATTGACATCATACATGTTATTTGAAGGTGACATGTGATATATTATCTTATTAACGATATCTACACATTTGCAGTCATGTGTCACCAATAAACGCTTTTTATCCACACTAGGAGCTCGAATGCCTAGATCTCATTTTTTAAACGAGTTTCGTTTATTTTGTTCGGATTAAAAAACGGAAATGAAATATGGCTAAAACGGTGTAAAAAGGGTTAATGCAACTCTGACATTTGGTATCCAGAAAGATAAGTTAGATGCATTAAATTTATAAATAAATACCACTTCCAACGCGGCAATGCGGTCTTGACAAGAGCGAGTGGAAGCTTCAGGAACAACCGAGTTCCCCTTTATAGAACATTAATTTATTTCACAAACTTGAAATGTCATATAAGCAATAACTAAGCATTATTAAGTATGTATTATGTCACGTGTGCATGTGCATTTCGTGTCGAATACACGGGTAGGGGGGAATGTTTCGGTAATAATTTTGTTAATAACACGGGCAAATACCGGTGAAGTGTTAATTTATTGCAAATACCACCATTACAGGAAAAAAACGGGTTCGATTTCGGTATGCGCGCAAGCGTTTGAGAGCGTGTTTAATGTACCGATTTACCCGTTATAAATAGCTGATGTTCTCTTTAATCGTATATTTTTTGCATTTGCAGAATAACTAAATGGCATCAACCCTTTACAAGTGTAACATGGTGTTAAACAAGTCCATAAAATCATCCGGAATATCGCGTAAATCTATATGCAGTCTATAGGTTAAGAAGCCATTTTGGTGTTAGCTTGTCTAGGTTTTCTTCCCGCTGAGCCACGTGATTAAGTGGGCGGAGCTATCACTGATAAGGCGTCACGTCAATTATCGGATGGCTCGAACTGTTTTCACAGCCCCGGCCATAGTTTTCACACGTTCTTTTGTTCGGTTAGCTGGAACTCGATTCGGGTAAAACTGTTAATCGATTAAGACCTGTTGATTTAAGGCAGGCAATAATTGGTGTCACACAGGTTGCAAGCATGCTATCGACTCAATCGTTAATTGATTTGAGTAAAAGATGACATTTTGTATAAAATCTGACTTGCTTGTAGAGGCAGTTACTGTATTATTATGGCTGTAAACGGCTGACTCGCTTCTTGTTTAGCCATCTAGAGAAGGCCCCGGTACCCAATCCGATCTGAATCAGCACTACAAAAAGAGTCAGCTGTAGGGACTAAAGGGACAAAGAGAAAGTTATACGTAAAAAGTTGCACAGAAAAATATTAAGCCATTTTGGCAGTAGAAAGAGGCAAAAACAACAAAAGTGGAAATTGCCGAAGAATTAGGAATGCATGTGTATGTGCTTCGTACAGCATGCTGATATAATTTACTATATGATATTAGGTTGATTAAATGTTCAACTGTTTTAACATATTGGTTAAAAAAATATTAAGTATACATTTGGTTCTTATTTATTCAAAAATAGAAAGTAGTGCGCAGTATAACGGAGTTTATGAAGTATGAAAACTCTTCTACTGGAGGGGCAAATGTATTGCTTATGGTAGTAAACAAGTTTTAAAGTATATCAGAAATCGGATGACTCGAATTCCGGATGGCTCGAACTATTGTTATCGGTCCCGACGAGTTTGAGCCATCGGGTTTCGACTGTATGTTTTAAACGTAAGCCATTTCGCATGTTCCGACTTGGACTGCTTATACTCTGATACTCAAAAATCAATTCTACGAAGGGAATATAAACAATTAAGGGACAGACAGACGCAAAGCGACTACAAGAGAACTTACAGAGACTTGAAGGCTGAGAGCGGGACTGGGCTATGGAGTTCAACCCGGACAAGCATGAGGTGCTAAGGATCACCCGTAAAAAGAACCCCACCATCTTCGAATATACCCTACACGATAAAACCCTAAAATCTGCTGAAACTGCTAAGTACCTTGGAGTAACTATCTCAAAAGATTTAAACTGGACCCATCACATTAATAAGATACCTCAAAGGCAAAGAACACACTTTCATACAGAGAAACATCATAATTCAAAATAAGAAAATAAAAACCACAGCCTACTTCACATATGTTAGACCCCAACCAGAATACTGCTTTGTAATTTGGCACCCTCGGCAGGAACATCTTTTTCTTTTTTTAATAATTTTATTTAACAATATACAAGAACATAATTAACAAACCCATATTTGTATTAACATGCATATAAGGCATGCACAAACGATACATTCTTCTTACCAAGATAGATAAGTTCGATATTACAAGTAACTCATTTTTTTATATTTTAACATTTAGCACAGTGCAACACTTTGTGTAAGATTTTGTACATTTACAAAACAAAAATAACATAAGGCTGTAGGAAAGTTTCACATCACGTTTGAAAGAAGTAGTTAGCGTTTGCTTAGGCTTCATATTCACTTACGCAAAACTTAGAAAACAAAGCAATATAAACATAGTAAGATGTCTTAAAACTTAGAAAACAAAGCAATATAAACATAGTCAGATGTCTTCAACATTATAACGCAAGGTTACTAGGTAGGACAACATTTTGACGAATTTTGTTTAGAAATTAAATATTGCTGTTAAAAAAGATACATCGTTGAGTAAGCTCTACGAGGTAACGTAGGGAACTGCGATGTATTTATTATGGCAATGAAAAGGTAAAAAGATAAACATAGTAAAACCGGCATTAGACAGCATTCACAGCGAAAGCGAAATGGAACATTGTCGGTCGGTTAAGTTTGCGTGATTGGTTTGGGATGTAGAAAAAACAAACACGCACGAACAAACAACAACAAAAAAGGGATAGTTTGATGAGGAAGAGAGTTGAAACGAGTGTTAATTATTCATCAGTTTTTTTTAATGACTATGAACTTGGATAGTAAATGATGCTTAGTCTCACTTGTTTTGTAATGCTTTTCCAGTATCAGTAGACCGTCCAGGAGAATGCTAGACATATCTACTTGACGCGTTCGTCTTTCACTTTGCATATACGCTTTATAGATGGTGAAGCATATTTCACTTAAAATAATGTTTATGTCGTGGTATGCTGCATATTGTGTTTTGTAACCTATGGTTATGTTATGTAAAGTGTTCATGGGTTTATTTAGTCTCATGCTCTTAAATATGCAATTAAGGTTCATGGGGGGATAAAATTCATTAAAACTTCGCTTTGGTTTTTCTTCATTGAATGTGGTACAATATGGTCAAATTATATATCATTTTAAAGCTAAAGACGGATAGAATAACATAAATACATTTTTGACATTTAATAGTTGTGTGCTTTATTCATATTTTGGTTTAAAACCAATACTTTTTACACTAATTTACAAAATCTCAATCTAAAGTTAGGAAGGATATGCACTACCTTAAGTTGAATAAATACAAAGCTATATACATATACAAGGTCAAGTTAGCAACATTTCACAGAAAATTATTGTCATAAAACAACAAGTGAGTTTTTATTCAACTGCCTTTTTGGATAAATATCCTACACATAGTTCTAAAAATAACTAAAACGTAACTACTTTTTAAAAATCCAGGTATGGTGGATAAAAAGAGTCACAATTCTATTTCAAAGGCTTAACAATTTTGTTATTTACCTCTCAACCAAATTGCAAATTTTAAACCATCTCAAATTAAAATAGATTGCAGACGACATATAAAATTGAAAAGGAATATAAAGAAATTGGCAAAACGATTGATTTTATATTTCGATTCCTTCTAACCATTTGAAAGCGTGGCCATCGCTGTGATCCGTAGAAAAAACGTGCAAAACAAATCGGTCGAAACTACGTGCAGTGGTGAGAAAACCGGGTATGTGTATACACATACCTGAGATAACACATACTTATTTTGACAGTTGGGTGGCAACTAGTAAAACAACTATTAACATTAATCAGCAAGAGATCGCACTAAATAACAGAAATGACCACGTAGAGATATCATCACTTACCCTATTTCAAATATTTTCCAACTGAAAATTGTCCCCCACACGTCTTTTTTAGTTAATTTGTATTGTTTTTCTGGAGCCGAAGTGCATCTCACAGAATATCCATCCAACTTCCGTTGTTTTCACTTTCGTTATTAAAAACTCCGTTTAAAAGA
The DNA here is from genome assembly GCF_020536995.1 of Dreissena polymorpha. Lineage (NCBI taxonomy): Eukaryota > Metazoa > Mollusca > Bivalvia > Myida > Dreissenidae > Dreissena > Dreissena polymorpha. The sequence goes on along the minus strand of NC_068355.1, from coordinate 74,025,543 downwards.
ATTATTTCTACTTTTAGATTGTTAAAGCGATGTATTATTATATATTATCAATAAAATAGTATACCGTGATAAATTGAACGGAGTAACGTATCGATCTTTCTGTCAGTCTGTAAGCGTACTATTTTATGCGCTATAATAAAGTACATGTGAATCGACAACGATTGTAAACATTGGTGAAATGCTTCTTACATAGTTATTCTTTTGAGTGTTTATGAGGTCTGATCGTGCAGTTTGCAAACATCAACGGAAATATTACAATCCAATGCATTTGTCATCGTCAACCGTTTGGAATGTCAATTAGGCGATGAGTGAGTTTTGAGCATGTTTCTTTCTATTTTAGTAATTTAAAAATGGCTGCCCCCATGGTGATGAAATGACATGTGTTCGAGTTTTGATATTTCTAGATATGCAAACTTTTTTTACTATTTAAGCGTAACTTGCCCTCGTCAATGTCGATATTATTCACTAGTTATATAATTTTCCGCCGAAATACGTGGAATAAACATGATTAAGATTTTTGAAAATAATGTATATTTTAGTGTTAAAATCGCTTTGTATTTTGATTGATTTTGTGGATGTTATGATACGTTGATGTACAAAATTGGTAGCAATTTGAAGGAAAAACATCCATTAAAGCATATATGTAAACATTATTAATGTGGCACTCTTCCTTTAGTCAAATTTGAGCTCAATGCTAGGGGTCCCACATTTTTCAAGATGAAGCCTCTACATGAACCTTAACATGATTCCAGAATTGGGTAGCGAAAGGACATTCTAGGAAAAAGTGCTCGAAAGTATCTACCTCTTGGCAAAATAAGCAGCATGGGGAGTTATATATATTCCATTTGAAAAGATTTTCATTTGTGGGTATAATGCGGTTTAATATCTTTTATTTAAGTTGTCGAACTTTTGTATTCACTATTAATGTGTGTGTTTAGTAAAATATATTGATTGCCAGTTTATTTTGTGGTTTAACCTTGTTTCCCAATACTTATGCTGATAGGGTGATGTGAACTGTTTTGTAATAAATATGGACCTTATATCTTTATTACGTAGGGCCTTTAAGTCGAGGTTTTCGTCATAAGGGTTTGTAGTTTTAATTTTTACGCTTGATTTAATTGATTCGTCTGATTTAACTATTTCCTTCCATTGTGTAGGTATGGCTTATTTAAGTATATTTGTCTCTGCTAACCAGTTTCGTTTTGATTTTAGTTTTTGTAAGATAACTGTTTCTGAGACATTTCCTTCGTTTGTAATAATTTCATTTATGTATAATATCCCTGATTCGACCCAATTAGCGAACATTAAGCATTTTCCTTTGTTTTTAATGCATTTTTTACCCCACAACATTTGGGATCTTATATCAATAAACGTTTAAGGTTTTGATTTCGGTTTTATATTGTTTAATTCAATGTAGATGTTTATAAGGTCTGTGTAGAAAGGTGGAATTTTCTTTTGAACACAAGGTAATGATTTTAACGAATCTAGGTTCATTTTAAAGATTAATTGGTCATTTCCATATTGGTTTAAAAATAGCTTTGGGATAATTTTCCATTTTGCCTCATCGTTATTACATAAAAGCTTAATCCATTTAATATTTAAACATTTTGAATAAACTTCAAAGTCAGGCATATCTATACCACCTTCAAGCTTCTTGCCAATTTATATAGATCGCTTATCTTTTCAGGTTTGTTATTCCATAAAAACTTGAACAGCATTGAATTTTTTTCGTTGAGTATTTGTTTAGGGGTAAATATGTTTTGTACTAAATATGCTAACTTTGGTAACAATAATGATTTGATTACCGTTACCTTTCCGAAGATGGTTAAATTTCGTTTGCAAAATTCATTTATTAGGGTTTTGCAATCAGAAATTTTATTTTCCCAGTTAAGGACTTAGCATTCGTCTCGGTTTATTCCAAAAACAGTACCAAGAGCCTTCACGGTGGGTTTGAATATAACAGTGTGTATTTTGATAATTGAGTTGATTTTAGATTTACTAATTAACATGCTCTCAGTTTTATTTTTGTTAAGTTTTAAATCTGACACCTCTCCAAAATGATCGACTATTTTAGTACGCTTGGGATTTCATGAGTATCTCTAAGGAATATAGTTGTGTCATCGGCTATTTGTGTTAGTTTTATTTGTGTATTTTTGGATTTAATGTGTATACCTTGGACTTGGTCACTTCCTCTAATGTTATTTGCAAGTACCTCGGCGACAATGATGAATAATAACGATGATAGTGGACATCCCTGTCTAATTCCCCTAGTTACTTGGAAAAAAAACTGACATCCAGTCATTATTTGTGACTGAAGAGAAAATATTTGTGTAAAATGTCTTGACCCAAATAATGAAGCCTTGTTTAAAACCAAACTTTTTTAGTGTTTCTACCATGAGATTCCATTCTACAGTGTCAAATGCTTTTTCGAAGTCTAAAAATATTATCGCGCCATCTATGTCAAACATATCCGTATAGTTGATTATATCTTGGATCTGGCGTATATTGCATCCAATAAATTTATTTTTAATAAAACCTTGTTGATCTAAACTAATTAGTTTTGGCAATACTTTCTGTAAACGTTGTGCAAGTACTTTTGCTATTAATTTATAATCCGTGTTAAGTAGTGACATAGGACGCCAATTTTCCAGGTTTTCAGGGTCACCTTTTTGTAAAGAAAGTAGAATATGCACTGTTTTTGTGATCTTGATAATTCACCGCTTGCACTGCATACTAATATGCAGTTAAAAAGAAGTGGTGATATTTTTGTCCAAAATGTTTTGTAAAATTCGACGGATTGTCCGTCTAGGCCAGAGCTTTTATTAAGCTTCATAGAATTTAGAGCATCAGTCTATTCCTTTAATGATATATTACCTTCGCATAGGTTAGCGTCATTATCTGATAGTGTGTGTGTACAAGGCGAGTTATTTAAATAAGACTTTATCGCTTGACTATCAGCAGCGCAATATTTATAAAGTGTTTTATAAAATTTAACTTCGTATTTTAAAATTTCATGCCAGTTGTATATTGTATTGTTTTCAGTGCGTAATGATGTTATAAGTTTTTTGTTTTGTCGCGATTTTTCTATGCCTAAAAAATATTTTGTATTACGCTCGCCTTCTTCTATAAATTGCAGTCTAGAACGTATGCGTGCTCCTGTCGCTTTAAGGTCAATATTTATGCCCCCCTTCGAAGAAGAGGGGGTATATTGCTTTGCTCATGTCGGTATGTCGGTCTGTCGGTCTGTCTATCTGTCTGTCGGTCGGTCCGTCCACCAGGTGGTTGTCAGATGATAACATAAGAACGCTTGGGCCTAGGATCATGAAACTTCATAGGTACATTGATCATGACTCGCAGATGACCCCTATTGATTTTGAGGTCACTAGGTCAAAGGTCAAGGTCACATGTGAAGGTCACAGTTGCTGGAAATTTTAAGCATTTAGCATGGTTCAAACAAGGGAAACAACTACTGTTTATGCATGTTCTTTTTGTTACAGCATTTGCCTCCCTTGTAATATATTAAAATTTTACCAAATGTAAGGCTAACTGCATTTTTGTAATGAATTGTATCAATAACCACCACCACCACACAAGGGAAACAACTACCGTTTACAATGTATTTAAATTTTACCAAATTTAAGGCTAACTGCATTTTGGTAATGCATTGTATCAATAACCACCACCACCACCACCACCACCACCACCGACACCACCACTACCACCACCACCACCACCACCACCACCATTCACACAATGGCTGCTACTACAACTTATAGCCCATATAGGGGGACATGCATGTTCTACAGCCCTTGTTGTTTTGTTTTGTTTTCAAGTTCAACTATAAATGAATTATCATGTTGGGTGTTCGAGTTTTGAATGGGAAGGTTATTCAGTTGTTTCTCGAGGAAAGCCAGTTTATTGTGGCATTCGCGCGCTTTTGATTTCGAGTAGTGATTTCGAGTAGTGAATTAAAGCCTGCTTTACTTCGTACTTGCATATTTCCCAAATAATGGTACTAGTTGACGTATTTAAATTCGTGCAGTCATCAATTACTTTGTTTATCAATTTTAGGTAGTCTGTATCTGATAGAAGTGAGTTATTGAGTTTCCAGAATCCAGGGACTCTACTGCACGGTAATTTAAGTTTAATTGAAATTGTCATGTGATCCGTTGTCTTGATTATTGCTGGTCTAATATCGGTTGAAAATACTTTAGGGATAATGTTTGAGTCTATAAGCCAAACATCTATACGACTCATTTCAGTTTTGTTGTTTCTTCTCCATGTGTAATGCAGTTTTGAGGGATTAAGCTCTCGCCAGATATCCGTTAGTTTATTGTTTTTAAAAAGATTTTTTTAAATGCGTGTTAAGTGTGATTTTACTTTGTGATACAGATTTCCTATCTATTTTATCATTTATTTCGTTAAAGTCTCCGCCTATCACCTGTATTCCTTGCGCATTTTGAATTTATAGTTCAGATAAAGTGTCAAAGAAAACATTCCGCGATTTCTTATCGTTTGGTGCGTATACGTTAAGAAATGTATATACATTATTTTTAATGTCGATGCTAATTAAGATATATCTTCCCTGTGTTTCAGTTGTTTTGTGAAGGACTTCAGATTGTAATTGCTTTTTAAATAAAATTGAGACCCCCCTTACTGTTTCGTTCACCGTATGAATGATACATTTCCCATTCTGAAAAATCCTCAATTAATAAACAGTTTAAATCTAGTGAAAAATGGGTCTCTTGTATAAATGCAATGTCCGTGTTTTGGCAAAGTAGATGCTGATTTACTCTAGCACGTTTTGAGCGATCTCTTAATCCTTGGACATTAAGAGAAATAATATGTAATACTGGTAACGCGCTCATAATACGAGAAATAATGTTTTTTCTCGTTTCCGTTTCATCCAAAATGAAACGAAGTAACTTGGAGAATTGCTAAGTGACATCTTAAAGTGCAGGGGTAGGACTATTATCTGCATAGTGTAAAACAGTAATAACATGAAAAATTGACAAGCCATTATTGCTCGTTGAAGTGCATGAAAAGCACGTAAAGGTCGTTGGGATGAAATCTGGTTTAAAGAATAAACCGTACATAAACCTTTACACATGAGGCGTTCATTTGAGGTATGACCTAGCAGATTAAGGATTACGTGTGTTTTCTTTACCCATGATAAAATGAAGTTAAAAGCTGATTTTAACCGCATACAATTAGGACACAAAAGTTTGGTCCGTGCATGTGATACTTGCAAAAAGTGAAAAAAGTGATCTACACTATGATCACTTGTCGTTAAAGCTATTTAAGACGTTGTGTAACTATCAAACATTTTGGTAATAACATTTTGCATGTTTCTTGTAGTGTGTGTGTAGGCTGTCTTGTACTTTAAAGTCATAGGCAATACTATCAATAGCATGCACACGGTATAAATTATGAAACAAATAGATGTGTCATCTAATATAACATTAAATATAGTCAATGTATAGTCATTCGTTTTACTAGTTCTACGTCCATATAAGTGTTCCGATCGGCTATTGGTTAAAGACAGCATTATGCGTGGGTTACTTTGATTTGTTTTTCACCTTCTTGGTTGCCTTTGACTTGGCATGTGGTTCTTCCGCTGGTGTCGGCGGTGAGCGCTTGGTCACGTTTGCTGATTTCGATTTGCTCGAGAGAACTTGCTTGTTTGGGGTCACAAAATTCAATATTGACTTCTGATGCTCGTGTTTCTCATTTTGCATGGCATTGGCAATCGCAGACTCGATTGATGGGTCATTCGGTGACTCGTCGTCCGATGATTCTGTTTCAACCGTACTTTGTTCTGTGTCGGAGTGATTGGTCATCGTGCATTCAGATTTTTTGTGACCAGATCCGCCACAGTTTAAGCACATCCATTCGTTTGTTCATTTGGAGAATATGTGTCCTTCTTGTAAACATTTTGTGCATTTCATTGGCCTATTTTCAGTGTTTTGCTGGCCTGCATGAATCACGCGTCCTAAATATCCCAAAGAACATAGTTTTGGGGAGGGGTGCTTTGATGGAAATTGCCGATACTATCGCCACCCTATCTGTTTCACAGTTGGTCAGCTTATTGTTTATCCGTAACTTTTCACGGTAGAGCGAAATCACATCTGCTCCTTTTAATGTTCGAGTTCTTGTTATAGTACCATCATCGACGGACAATGGGATGTTTTTGATTCGTACTCTGATTGTGCTCTCACTGTCTAACCTGTCGGGGTTTGTGTATAGTACTGAGATTGTTTTTCCCCTTAAACGTACCCCTTCGGCCATCAATGTAATTTTGTCCTTGATATTGTCCAGATAAATTCGCCACATGCCACGTACACGTTGTAAACCTGTTAAATGAAAGGCATTTATTTTTTGTCCAATTGCTTGGTGAAGCTCAACGTGTTGCAACCACTCATTTTTTCTGGTTTTTGCCCTTTGAATAGTTCGCTTTCCTTCATGAAAACGAGCAGTATACTATATTGCTGACTAATAGCGTCTTTGTTTGAGTTTGAATTTGAAATCGCCGCCATTTGGTTTTGCTTGGTTGTCGTTGTCGTCCAAATTCTCGCAATTATCTCGAGTAATAAGTTTTAATAATACCTTGTTGTGACATATAGCCGTAAAATATCCGTTCACAATTAAAATATCACTTCAAGTAGCAAATGTAATTTGTATGTAATCCGTAACTTTTACAAATATACTTTAGACCGAAGAAAACACTACCGTAGTCTGTGTAGCTTAGGTTTTTTAGGGCAGAAACATCTTACTTACAATATAGAAAGTGTCCAAAGAGCTGCGGCTAGATATGTCTGTAACAACTATAACTTCCAAAGTAGCGTAACCAATATGTTAAATGATCTTGGTTGGCCCACCCTAGAAAGCCGCAGACTCCAAACCTCCCTCATCTTACTCTATAAAATTCAGTATAACCTTGTTTACGTTGACCATGACCACCTCACCCCTAACCGTAACTGATCCCTCATTTCCGTACCCAGTACCACCTAAACTCTTTCTTCCCCAGAACCCGAAGGCATTGGAATAGCCTCCCATGCCAGGTCAAGTCCAGTCCCAGCCTAGATTATCTTCTAGATCTAGATCTTCTATCCCTAGATAGGCTCGTGAGAGTAAAATTCTAGCCACCTTACTATGTTTTTAATCGTGCACACTTTGATCTTTGATTTTTTTCCTGCACTAATTTTTATTTTTAACACAGTTTTCTTGACTGCGCCTCCCAGTTATAGTCAGAATTGATTGCTCGGGAGTAACACGTAGACGTAGACGTAGATGCATCTTTGAATATTTTGTTAGTTCCGTTATTATTCAGAGGGGGTAATCACGTGACAGACAAGATGGCGACGAATGATTATTTATATCATTTATTTTTTATTCAGCTCACGTTCCAGCCATATTAGGAAGATAGTTACTGGCTTTTATTTCATTGTAATATTCGCTCTATATCTCGACTTTACTCGGTGCGAAATTTCTTAACGGGATGACCTAATTAGGGCTCCACTAAGAAAATTTGCGGGGAGTAAAGTCGAGATATAAAGCGAATTTAAATACGAAATAACCGCTAATCACCTTTTTACTGATATGGCTGGAAAGTAAGCGTCATTAAAAAAATAAACAGAAGTAATAAAGGGTATATAAACGGTGAAAAATACCTGCCTCGGCATGGACGTCGCCATCTTGTCTTTCACGTGATTACCCCCTCTGATATTATTGCCCTGAAATACTTGGGTAAAAAAAATGAAAAGAGGTCGAATGCATTCATTTTTTTAAAAGGTTGTACATTTTTATTATGAACTTTTGCAATGATATGTCATAAGGAAATTTAAGAAGAGATCCTTTATATGTGCATAACAACGAATTGTTAAGTATTTGAAATTATAATAATTGATATCTGAAATGAACAAATTGTGTTTAACAAAGCCTTGAATAATTCCAATAAATTAGACACATCTTGGGTTTCGAATAGTACACAGCTATTTAACGAATAAGGATTTGGAAATCCCAATATAACTAGTACTCGTGTTTTTGTATGTATATTTAATTGAAGAATTATTGACACATGTAAACAATAATGGGATGGAAATATCAAAGTGAAGTTCTGTTTTAGGCATGTATAACTAGTTTAACATTTCTCATAAATAAAAAGAAAACTTTCATTTACAACCCAAGAACTTACGTTTGTACTTTGCAAAATAAATGGTATCTGCCCATCCCTTTAGGATCTCCCTCATTTGCAGATATTGTAATGAAAAGGATATGGATGAGTTTCGTGTCATTTGTATGTGTCTTTGCTAGCGTATACCGCGAATAACATATTAACGTGTTACTATGTCAAGCTATCCGTTGTTATGTTACATACTTTATTGACACCAACATATAAGTCTGAAATTATTTATGAAATATTGTACGAATGACTTTATGCCAAGGATGCTTTAACAAAAGGTAATTTTATTATTAAAGTCACATTGCAGGAAGTTCTTTTTTTTCTTACTGCTTCGTAATCAGTATTTATTCATAACGACACGCTTCATATCGTTATAATGGTTATTTAGGGCTGTTTGTATTGCAAATTATGTATACGTTGTAATGAACAAGCTGTTCTGTTCTATTGTGTAACTAATATTGCCTTTTAAAATATGCTATTTTCTCATTAAAAAAACACAAGAATATGAGAATAAACGAGAATAAGTCTCAGCCAAACTCCCATTTTAAATGTCAGTTTTATCATCAAATTAACCGTTATGAATATAAACTACAAATGTGTCACAGACACTGTTGCCCCCTCAAAGTATGTTTGGACACAGACAAATCAACTGTATATTTTACTGCGGAAAACTGACAAAGGAAAATGGAAAGCGTGTAATAAGATATTTAAGCGTACATGTATATCCTTACTTTGAAATACAGTTGGAAAATATACTAAATAATTAAATTGAAAACAAATATTTCATTGTTGTTCTGTTTTGTTATTCGCTTATCCTCCGCAAAAATGTGTGTTTATAAAGTAAACGTACATTGAAACCATACAATAGTGTTCGTAGATAAAAATAATCGGATATCACATCATTTGTGTCCGCACATGGCTTATTATGAGTTTATTTCTTCACCATCGAAATTGTTGGTAAATTAATATTCGATTATGACGCAGTTTTCTTTCGAAACATTCACATAACACTTTCAGAACCGCGTCATGCGAAAATGGGTTTTATGGCGTTTCGGCCAGCGTAGCTCAAGCCCAGCCTCGCAATTGCGCATTCTGGTCAAGAGTTGCGCTGTTCCCAAGAAAAATCAAACAATGTTTCATAGTTTTATTATGCATCTCCTGACCAGACCACTGGCAGCATATGGCCGAAGATCCACATCTTAGGTCTTTAAAAATCTCATTGCGTTTTGTAAATGGAACATCTAAGAACTTTTCTTTATAAAATATGAAGGCAAACTGTTCTAATTATAACAAAATGGCAAACGTCGGTAGCTTATTCATGTTTTCATAAACGATTTCCAGACGGACAAATGTAATTAATGATATGAAACGTTTTAGTGTGGTCCTGTAAAACATTCTTTAAAAATGCCATTGGTGTCGAAGACGGCCAGAGTTGGGGTTGGATGGGATGGGACGTATTTGCTGTGACTACTTTGACAAGTTCCCGTATCAGGGTGGTTTGTTGTTTGTTGTCATTGGGGGTAATAAAGCACTTCCTTTATACACCATATGGCAGCTCTTATGTGTGCTGTGGCATTTGCAACTTCGGTTAAAGTGTAGTTATTTAAATGTGTATTGTTCTGTCAAAACTGGGCATAATGCATGTGCGTAAAGTTCCGTCCCATATTAGCCTTTGCAATCCGCACAGGCTAATCAGGGACGACACTTTCCGCCTAAACCTAATTTTCGGTAAGGAGGGACTTCCTTGAAACTAAAAATACCATAAAAGCGGAAAGTGTCGTCCCTGATTAGCCTGTGCGGACTGCACAGGCTAATCTGGGACGACACTTTACGCACATGAATTAAGCCCAGTTTTGTCAGAACAAGACACAATTATTAATTTTTAATTACCACAAATAATCTTGTATCTCCTATTGATTTTTATATTGATCATGGAAATGTCAACTTAACTATGCAACCCTTTGTGACTAGAATATGGTAATAACATTGGATTCACAAGAATCGAAACTTTGACACGCATTTTCTTTTTTTTCCATTGTTTATTTCCCATCGTTAGAAACTGCTAGGTAAAAGTTATTGAAGATAACTTATACAACACAAAAGACATGTAGACCGTCTTACGTACGATAAGCATTTTTGGTGTTTGTTTGGTAGATTGGACTATGTACATTTTACTTGAGATTTATATAAAAAATAACAATACAGTTTGAGGATTGTAGTAAATTGCAAATCTTTTATTAGACTACGTAGTTTAGAATAGGTCACACTCGACTAGTTTTGATATTACTTTACTTTTTTTATACAGATTTATGACTCTTTGGAAAGCCGCAACATACAGATGTTTTGTCATCATAAAAATGAATAGCAATGAAATCGCTTTTTGTAAGATTGTTTTGGAAATATCGATTTTCGAATAAAACATTGAAATATGGAATCGTTATATAGAAGCATGAAAGTATACTATTATATGGGTGTAATATTCCCTTTGTTTCTATCAAATCTTACGAGAACCGCGTGTGTATGAATACCTCGATGAACATAAAGGAAATACGTCATACCAGGCTGTCGGATAACGTGACTTTTTGTGGTTCCACCTTTTAACTTTTACGGATTTAAACGCCGGTAAGTGGTGCTTTATTTCAAATAATTTTTTAAAACAAGTTTTCTTAAGAATTTTAACTAGTGCATAAAAGACAGATTTTTATGCTGCTTGTGGCAATGTTTTTACTGCATTGATTATACACGGTTATGTGACAGGCAACGTAAAATGTTGTCACCGATTTATTCAAAGTGTATTCTTATAACTTAAGATTTCGGCACATACTACAAGAAAACCTGTCTTTTATGCACTATAGATTTGTGCAAACGTATTTCAATAACTTGAGATATTGCAAAAGCTTAATATCCTGTTAATTTAAATACATTTACTGGGGAAAGTTTAAATAACAAATCTTAAGAAGTTTATAAAGTTTGCCAAGTTCTAGCATTATCTGTATCCAAATTGTGTTCATGATAGATATAAATAAAGCAATTATGAATATTTTATCGTGTTCTTTTATTGTATGGCCAATACCAAAAATAAGATTGCCCGTTTAAAAACGTAAAATAAATATTACATTTTTGGGGAGAATATTTTATAAACTTTCCATACAAGACGACATGACGACAAATAACATAGCAAACAATACAGCTTGAAAACTGCAGAACATCCTATAATGTTGTGCGTATCCACTTTATACCAGAACTCTATTTATAAAAAAATGCAAGGAATACATCGCCTTGAAACGGTCAATACAAAACATAGGGAGTTAAATCTTATTCGAGAGCTAATTGAGTCTCACAAAACAATCACAAATCAAGCGCTCGTTTAAAGCGAATTCGGTCTGAGTTCTTACAACCTCCGCGCAGAGATTTGACTGGAACCAGCATAGCTGGATCAAATACATGCCTTCATAACCAACCACGTGATGATAGCCCAGCCACGTGGTACAATAATTTTACCGTTGTAAGTTGTGTTTTTTTTAATCAGGTAATTACTTTTTAGTATGAACCTAAACTTATACACTTTTTTTCAAAATTAAAAAAAAATGAAACTACTTCTCATAATAGCTATAATTTAAAATTCGCCTCAATTATGTAAGTCAGTTAGGAATGCTGGGGAGCTCTCCGTGTCATCACAAAATGCAGCCTTAGGCTCAGAAGGATCTCATACGCTTATATGGTGCGACATCAACACACAAACGCACAGTAAACGCTGGATTGAAGCGATATCAGAGAAGCATACAAAGGTAAAAAAGATCTGGAGCAATTAGCGCTGTAAAAAAAACACTGTCCGGAAATTTAGAATCATAAGTTATGGAGGAAAAACCGTATGTCGAAAATTGTAGAGTCACGAGAATATATATTTTTTGGTCTTAAAGTGGGTGTCGGAAAATTGACAGTGTAACACAAGTATGCGTTATTTTTATAATTTTGCTTTTAAAGTGTCGTGTACATCCGAAAACTATCAAACCAATGATTGAAATACATGTAGTTATTAGAATACACAGAATTATGGGAAATCGAGAACACATAATTAACTATCAAATGGTGGATGTATCTAAAGAAAATGTTCAAACAAACCATCTGTAAGAAATACTTTTATGTGTAACATAACAAAATAGCTCTTCTGCTTTTAGCCTGTGAAAACAGAAATAATACACGCAAGTCATACACGACTTGGAATATTGAAAACATCACTATTTTGGGGTTAAATTAGCGTTTACCAATTGATATTATTCATCCCATCACCAGCTAGGCGTGACACTCTTCAATTAATTTTTTAAAAAATAGGCTACGGTGAAGACCAACTTTACCCAATTTTCCAATGTCTTACTTTCTAACAGCACACATCGTATTGTTTCTACGATCAATCAAACAAAAGGCGCAAGGTTACATTGTATCACCGAATACTTTCAATACGCTGTATATCCACTGTAGAGAGATTCTGTAGCGTGTATACCTACCACGCGGCCAGCTGATTACAAATTCAGATTTCCGAAAATAAGTATTTCCTTTTTCTACGAAGTTGCTCAGTTCCTTACGACGACGGAAGAGGGAATCCATTTGTATACAACCTTCCTTAACATTCAGGAAGATGTTACAACTTGAGCATTTGGGTTCAACTCCCCGTACCCACCCTAAAATATAAATACAGTTTTAATTGTTTTAATTGTGTATAATATGTTTGTTAATGAATGTATACCTTTAAGGAATGAAAATACTAATAATAAAAGTTGCTTCTGGCGTACGCTCCTTATTAATCTTTCTCAAGTCCGCTCGAATAAGTCCCGATTGCATGACCTATTTAAGGCTGCATTATAAACTATTGGGATGGAAGTGTCTAGTTCTCTATGTTATATTTCAAGTAAACATGTGTTATGAATACGACCACCCACACTATTTGTTACGGTAACTAATTGTAACATATAGCCTTTGTCCATTTTATATCAATCTTGTCACACAATCAGAGAGAACTACTATAACTTGTACTTTTGGCTACTAAAAGCTGTCAAAACATCGATTCACAATTCGCGCTCTCTCGAGATAATAACGTTAAGAAGGAATAATTATAGTAAAACGAAGATAACGACGAATGACACCTAATGAAAGTAAAATGAATAAACTAAATTGTAACACACAGATAACCAAAGATGACACATTATGAAAGAAAGATTGAATATAGTACAAATTGTCATGCGGAGGAAACAAAATATGACGCGTGATGAAAGAAATTAGAGTAGAGTGAAATCAAGAACAAAGAAAACAATGAGGATGCGTTATGAAAGAAAGAATAAATCTAGTAAATTGTCGCACAAATAAAGCAAATAATATATATAGAAAGACATAGTCTACTCCATCTCCCTAAAATAACAGCCATCTCTGTGCTGATGCACATAACAGCCATCTCTGTGCAGATGCACATAACAGCCATCTCTGTGCAGATGCACATAACAGCCATCTCTGTGCAGATGCACATAACAGCCATTTCTGTGCAGATGCACATAACAGCCATCTCTGTGCAGATGCACATAACAGCCATTTCTGTGCAGATGCTCATAACAGCCATCTCTGTGCAGATGCTCATAACAGCCATCTATGTGCATATGCAGATAACAGCCACTTCTGTGCAGATGCTCATAACAGCCATTTCTGTGTAGATGCACATAACAGCCATCTCTGTGCAGATGCACATAACAGCCACTTCTGTGCAGATGCTCATAACAGCCATCTCTGTGCAGATGCACATAACAGCCATCTCTGTGCAGATGCACATAACAGCCACTTCTGTGCAGATGCACATAACAGCCATCTCTGTGCAGATGCTCATAACAGCCATCTCTGTGCAGATGCACATAACAGCCACTTCTGTGCAGATGCACATAACAGCCATCGCTGTGCAGATGCACATAACAGCCATCTCTGTGCAGATGCACATAACAGCCATCTCTGTGCAGATGCACATAACAGCCCGCGCTCGTGTTAAGGAGACAGTTGGTTACTTTTTTCCTTGTTCCTTGTTTCTTACTCAAATAAGAAATACGGCAACAGTAAGAAAAACCAACGAACTCATCATCCTAAATTATCTATTAAATTAGTCTATCATATAAAATATTTGTTATAGAGTGCAACGACACAAACAAAAACAGCTCAGTGTTTACTTTTCACCCTGGTAGGCGTTCACATTATTAGTTAGTTAAAGGTAATATCCTGCTCGAACCTCCACCAACATCTCTCTTTCTGATCAAAGCACAGAATTTCTCTCAAACAGATACAACAGATACTATTAATTTGTTTTGTATAATAGTGTTTCACTGATTTGTTCATCACATATAACATAGAACTATACGTTTACTCAAGTGTTAACACAATAAGATATTTGAAATAATAAAAATGACAAGAAAACACATTTCCTTCATCCCATTTAAATAATTAAAACCCAAAATTTGTTCGCATAAATTGATTAAATTCAATACAACAAACAAACACACAAACATACATAGCATATCCAATCATAGCTTCAATGTCTACAATTAAATATTGTTATAATGACCGAAAAAAACACACGTTTTTTATTGAACTTGTTTTCACGGGCCGCTAGTTGTTGGATGAAGATGCTGGCCCCAGTATGTTTGGGATTTGGTTTTTCTGGGTGTCAGGTGCGCAGGCGGGCCTAGGTCAGCTAAGGCGAGGTCGGTGTTCTCGCGAGTGTGTGGAGGTCGACTCACCGTTGTATCTGGTTTAAACCCGATGACACCAGCTGTTATGTTTAGTGCTGTTTTGTTTGTAACGTCTTGGCGGAGGTGAGGGGGGCCTTCATTTTCATTTATTTTAAAATGTTTGACATTTACATATGCAGCATTTACATTTGCATACATAACACATTGGTAATATAACTTATATGGATCACTCGTTCATAATTATTTTTAGATTTTCAAAAGAGTAAAAAAAATACAGTGCATTCATTAACAATAGTTCACACACATACAACATATATTGTCAGTATAAATAATTTCACATGAGAGGCAAAAACAAAAAGCGTGCACACAGGCGGATTCACACTCGCTGTCACACATGCACGCACACACACCCGCGCGCACACACAAGCATGCACGTACGCACTTGCATAAGTACAAACAATACATACTTTTGTTTAAATGCTTCAAGACAAATAAAATATCAAGCAATTTAAAAGCATTCATAATACATAGTACAATATTTCTTGATTACGAAATTGTAATCACTTTTGTCAGTTTTGTTGGTTGAAAAATAGTGTATGAAGTGTATCCATTTTTTAGTATTTGTTTCATATTTGTTTTTAATGAGATGAGGGCAATCTCTTTTTCTGTCTGTATTTTTATCTTGAGATAATTTAGAAATATATTGAAATTTGGGATGCATTTTTTTATTTTCATGTTAAATATAAACGTTTACATTAAAATTAGTATAAAATTCAGAACATGATTGCTACTTTTTTGTCGATCAAACCAAGGAAGGCCATATCTTTGCTTAACTTTATTTCAATGTTCACATCTTTCAGAAAGAGTTGCAGTTTTGTCCATAATTCTTGAATGTAGGTGCATTCCCAAAATAAATGGTCAATTTTGTTTCAATATTTGATTGGCAAAATTCACAAAAACTACACGCTTTCAGTCCACATTTTGTTAAAAATCTATTTCTAGATAAAAACTTATATTGAAAATTGCGCAGATATGTATCAATTGTTGAATTAAATGGAATCGTACATATATTTTCCAGTCTGTATTTTCTTAAAGATTCAATTGTTTGTTCCATTTCATTTCAGTACAGTTATCAATTGTATTTTGTGTTTTTTTGTGTATGTTATATAGTGTTTAATTTATTTGTTTGGTATTCTCTATCAAATTACCAAAAGTTTGTTCCGACATTGTTAAAGTGTTAATCCCTTGTCTGTTCAATAATGTTTTACATTTTTTGGGAATCGCAGATAATCCCGGGGGGGGGGGGGGGGGGGAGGGGTAACTTCCCAAATTTTAGGGTATGGGTGTCCCGCGTTCCATTTTTATACCGGAACGCTGATGAAGTAGATCCATTTTGATACAAGATTTTTGAAAAAGCATACCCATTTGTATACGATATCATTGAGAAAGTGGACCCATTTCAATACAAGAAGTTTGATAAACTGGACCATTTTAAATACTTGAATTTGAATAAGTGGACACATTTCATACTAGAATTTCAATCTCGTTCATATCAATACAGTATATTTATTGAATTTGCTATTATATCTTTCCCGCTACTGAAATTTACTTTTTGATACCCATTAATATACAAGAATGACATTTATCATACCCATTTTGATACTGATACTTTCAAATCTAACTGCATTTATATACAAGCAAATTTCTGATTTCAATACCCATATCAATACTAAGATGCTCAAAACCACACCCATATCTATAATTTAAGTCGAAAAACACACCCATAAAATCGGCATACCTGTATATACGAAGTTAGCCCCCCCCCCCCCTCAGATAATAGTGATTACTTATTTAAAAATTCAAGTTGATTTATAGTATATAAGCGTTGTATTTCATTAAACGTTTAATATGTTTGATTTTATAATTATATAAGTGTCCAATTGTTTTTATACCATTGTTAAAACAGTTTACAATAAAGATGGATTTGTGATTTATTTTCATATTTTTGTTATTCCATTTCACATGTTTACATAAAGGAATGTCCTCTTTTGTACAGTTATATTTCACTATTCGTTCTTGATGTTTTGCCATGCGGTTTATAATGCTATAGAACGCTTCACCGTATCACTTCTGTGATCCTCCTTGTATTGCAACGTGCAATTTTCAATATTACTTGCGTTTTACTACATATTACTTAGAAAACAATACCCTTCACTTAACTGTGAGTGCTACAGATGCTTGAATACACGAATGGTTAGGTATAAAGATAGCGATCATGTAAATCTTGGTGTTATAATAGAACGTTTTTTGTTCGAGAATTCGTATCGTTAACTTCGATAATGTCTTCAAAATCATTGAACATATGTTTCCATTACTGTTGCAATGACGCATACACAAGATGTTATTATTTACCCATTTATGCCTAGTGGACTCTCCGATCCTTCTAAATTGGATCAATTTATTTCCAAAATTAGGGATGTCTTGTACATTTTTTTTCTTACAGATATTCCTTTAAGCAAATAGCGCAGACCCTGATGAGACGCCGCATTATGCGGCGTCTCATCTGGGTCTACGCTGTTTGCCAAGGCCTTTTTTTCTAGACGCTAGGCATAAATGGGTTAATCAAGTAATTGCTTCGAAAAATGTTTTGATGTTCTAGGAAAGTTTCGATATTTATTATAAACGAAGTTTGTCAAATCACATTAATCTTACACTTTTGCTTACAATAGTTTAATTCAATCCAAGCTAGTTTTAGAATGTTTTTTGCTGTTTTAAAACGCATGTTCACATGTTCACTCCATAGATTTCGGTAAATGCTGTGTTCATGCTCATGAAATTAATTCAGGAATTGATTGTGATAATTACATATGAATTACACTGCATTCTTCTGAAAATTTTATCATTTATGTTCATTGAACTGTCTTTTTGCGTGATAATTTATTAGGGAAAACTAACACAAGCGCGTGGTCTAGTGCTAATAATAATATTGAAATCTAACATTCAAAGCTTCAGTTTGCATTTTGCACCAATTTACACTCTAAACGTCTCGTGAAATACGGAGTATATCACATATTATTATCATGCGCCCAGAGAACACACATTCTATGGAACATCGCTTAATAAAAGCTGGTACACTCAGCCAGAAACATGAGCGCACACTAACGTATAATAGCAATGTCTTAGTTTCATTTCCGAACATCGCAATTTGTCATTGTTTCTACTATTTTGATTAACATTAAAAACGAAATGTTTGTAACAACTTGCTACTAGTAGAAGCTGGAAATAGCTTACGCGACGCTTTATACGCCTATATTTGGTGCATGAAAGAGAATGCATAAAGTTTTAAATGCACGCATAATCTCACACTTGGACCATATTTTTTATAATACATGATTTGCCAATACAAATTGACTAAATTTCAAAAAAATTAGACTGTTAGAAATGTCATAGTCATTCCAATAAACGAAGTCGAAAGTTAAAACATATATAACATTACGAACACATGTAAAATGTTATTGTATCTCGAGACTGTTAGTTAGGTTACTAATGTAATAACTCGCAGCTAAACATGGATAACTTTAAATACCATGGTATAACACACCTATTATTAAACAGATGTAAACGTAATATATTAATCTGGTTTGATATGCGGTTATATAATTATTGTCACTAAAATGATTTTTGGTCCAATCATATGTGCTGAGAGTTTTTTTCCTACAATTCCAGTACTGTGAACATTTAAAAGACCTTGCACTTACATACCGCATGTCTGTCTGTCAGTGTGTCTGTGTGTCTGTGTGTGTGTGTGTGTGTGTGTGTGTGTGTGTGTGTGTGTGTGTGTGTGTGTCTGTCTGTCTGTCTGTCTGTCTGTCTGTCTGTCGGTCGGTCTGTCGGTCTGTCTGTCTGTCTGTCTGTCTGTCTGTCTGTCTGTCTGTCTGTCTGTCTGTCTGTCTGTCTGTCTGTCTGTCTGTCTGTCTGTCTGTCTGTCTGTCTGTCTGTCTGTCTGTCTGTCTGTCTGTCTGTCTGTCTGTCTGTCTGTCTGTCTGTCTGTCTGTCTGTCTGTCTGTCTGTCTGTCTGTCTGTCTGTCTGTCTGTCTGTCTGTCTGTCTGTCTGTCTGTCTGTATGTCTGTCTGTCTGTCTGTCTGTCTGTCTGTATGTCTGTCTGTCGGTCGGTAGGTCGGTCGGACGGTCGGTCGGTCCGTCCGTCCGTCTGTATTTCTGTCACGACCCGCATTTTGGTCTCTTCCTGAGATGCATAAGAATTATTTGGAGCGTATACTTAAGTATGTGAGTTTCTCAAATCGTTGAAACAAGAATTATTATAGTTGATATCTTTTCTCATTTCATTACATCGTGTCTTCGCAATTCGTTGCCCGTGTGCATATTAATTACTAAGTAATCGATTTAATCGAATTGGAGTTCTCGACGCGTCATCCAAACCGTTAAAACGTCAGTTCTTTTCAGAAAAAAAACATTTCGAGGCCAACAGTCTTGTTCCTTGATGTTTAATGTAGTGTTGTATGTATATTATAAGAGCAATGTGACACCTGCCTCATATATAAAACTATGGGTGGTTAATAAGGATTCTTCTCCTGATAATTGTTCTGAAGTTTCATTATTATTAACATGAAGGACATCATTTACATTTTGCATTTTGTTCTTTTCAGGGAGGAGATAAAATTATCTTGATAAGCACATTCTAGACACATAAAGAGATATCTTGATCAATGAACAGTTAACATATTTAGTACATTTTCAAAAGTGTCATGCAGTTATGTTCTTTTGACTCTTTTAAAGTTTTAATGTAACTAGTCTTTATAAACTACAAGACTGTTCTGTTTAATAACCAGATGATAAAAGTAGTGTAGTGAACTATTTTTTGACATTTATTCCGTTATACGACGTAACAATTGCGTACGAGAGTTTGCCTGTGCCTTTATCATTAAACGCCGCTCTGTTGCGGATTCTTGTTAGTTGTTTGCTTGCGAACAATTAAGGTTAATTCCACGTTTTACAAGTCAGAATTGCTAGAGACCCAACACCTTATCACTGACGCTTCCGCATTGAGAAATTGTTCGCCATTTATGTAAGAGGTTTCAGTTCTCCCACTATATTCATTCACAAATTTACAAATAATGTAAATATCGTGTTAAATGGAATATTTTTCAACGGAGCGTCTATGAAAAACACCATTAAACTGTTTTTGAATTACACGTGTCGCGGAAAAGGATGTATATGCATGATTAAAATAGTCCACTATTTGCTGCGTCTTAATCACGTGGTATTTTGCGCAGAAAAGGTCATTCAAAATCTGCTTTTATTCAAAGATAAGGGAAAATAAAACTACTGCTGACCAACAAGGGAAATGGAGATTCAAATACACTATCACGCGTCTGATGCGCAACATCGTTGCTTGCTAGTACAACGGGGTTAAATCTGATATGTCTGGGCAACGTTCTTTTGTTCTCAACAGAAAGCGGCGATTTCACCTGTATTCTCAATTGCACCGGTGATAACAAAGTAATAGGTTAAGGTAAAGTTTGTTTATAATCACAGTTCTCCATTTATAAAAGTTGAACATGAGTTCAACAATAACTACATGTGTACTAGAGACAATGACAAAAATGCTTAAGTATCGCTAAAACCGAATTAAAAAACTAAATATGACAATAAATATCTTTTAAAAAGATATTCTGCGTAAATGCTGACTTTGAAATAAAGCTGGCAATTTTATGTTACTAAATAATTAAAATGAAACCAAAAGTTAAACTATTGTGCTTTTATTTCCAATGTTGCATATTCACCGCATTAGTTTATTCTTCTCCATCGAAATATATACTATGTTAATATTTGATTAACACGCAGTTTTCTTTCTTCGCCATCGAAATATATCGTTTATTAATATTAGATTAACATGCACATGCAGTATTCTTTCGACACATTTATAACACACTTTCATAGCCGCGTCATGTACAAATATTCTGTTAAATTTTGTTGATATTGATGATGCGGTAGCGTTTTAGTTTTTGTAAAGCGTTAGATAATCTTCATTGGATTAGGTTTGATTTGAATTGATATTGTCTTTAACAGAACAGATGAGAGCAAGGAAATGGTTTGGTCTTATGTATGGCATATTTATAACTTCTAATAATTTAATTAGATTTACAGAAAACAAAACCGGTTTAGACAGCAATGCTTTTCCGAAAGATTTAATTTTGGCAATTTCCCAGTAAAATACGTCATTCGTTGTCATAGCATCCTTTGATTGATCTTTCGAGCATATTAAGCATACTGGGAGAGGACTTAATTTAACAATGTATACAAAAACTCTTCCAAGCCCGGTAAATTCTATTGACTATTCTATCCTTTATTTGCTTAATTTGCAAAGCGAGATCTGATATTAATCAGGCTTATATAGCAATGCGCACTTGTTTTAGTCTACTAATGAAGGAATTCTAAGCGCTAAATATATTTAACCATACGTTTTATTGATTTGTTTCGCAAATTGGCGGTTGTTTTGTTTGTTCGAAGAAAGGAAATAAATTGCAGGTCTTAACTTTACAGCATTGGAATAAGCTCGCAAATAATATCCTTTAATATGTGGCAAATACTATTGTCATCAATTCATGACGCTGATGAATATTTATATCAAAATAGGAATGCATTTTATGATACATAATTGTTGAGTAATACAGTTTTCGTCCATAAGACGTACTCAGTTTATGTTTAACGTTCTTGCTGGATTTGTATGTGGTTAGACCCTGTGTAGACAGTTGAAGCTTTATTACAATACCATTTGATTAAAATAGAGCACAAAGTTGGAGAAAATGTTACTCAAAAGACTTTTTTACAAGATACATTCGTGTAATCCTAATAATTATATTCATTACGAATTCATTTTATAATACACACAAATATTTAACTTCAAAAATCAAGGAAAAAATAAAGCCGAATGTCACCGCATGTTAGCTGTAAATGCAGAGCATTGAGCTAAAGGCGGCGGATCATGAGCCTAATCTCTATCTTATTCAAATACTAATTCAATAACACACGATAACATGGACTTGAATTCGTGTGAGTGCCAAGAAGTATGATACTTAAACCATCACACCGGCAAGGTGTTTATTAATATTTGTGTGCACAACTTTTATACACGACATAACGGCAATAATCGAGAGAGTTAAAAACATGTTTACTCGATGGCCAGTTTTAACGTCAACTTATATGAATCTTATTCAGACGTGACTGTAATGTTTAACTATAAAGGCGCTTCTAGTGCCAGACAATTGAATGTTTGTCTATCAATGTAAGCTCTTTCAATTTTTAATCGTCACATCTGACAACCATTCAGTGATCATAATGCAATACTCGTAAATTGCTTTCGTTAAAGAACAAATAACCATCGACTTTAACACAAAAATTCTGCTTGAATCGAGTTTGAAAAGCAAACCAGCTTACTCCCGTAATAATCCCTTTCTAAAGTTTGAAGGAAGGATTTGACAAACAGGTGGATTTTTTAGACCAATACTAAAGCTATAAATAATGCGACACGCTACTAATATATCGTCTGTCAGAAAAATGCCTCGCTTTTCTTCAATTTGACGTCCTGTCAAACGCATTTTAAAACATTGCAATAAAACAGATTTTGCCTATTAGTCTATGGAACTCTTTTAACATTTATCATAAAAATCCGATGCATAATGTTATACAATTTCAATACAGTTTTGAAGCCGAACTATTTTTAGTGACATGTATTATGTTCGCATATATTTAGGATTAATATTTTTTGTATGTGTTTTTGCACTTACTTGGCGTATGTTCATTTAAAATAAATTGCCATATTTATTACTGCATTAGTCTTCTTGATCTCTATATATTATTGAAAAATTGCTTATACAATTGAGTTTGAATGATAACTTATAATAAAATCAATATAATTTGTTGTCCCGTTGAATTTCTTTTCAATATGATTTTTTCCCAAAATGTGAGAATGGGGAAAAAATCCAAAGAGAGTTTTTTTTGCATTAAAAAGTGTTTTCTTCGCGTTTTTATGTATGGTAACCTTATTAAAGGACTTTATACTAACTGTATGCATTACCATTTCCATTTTATGTTTAAAATGGAAAAACAAAAACATGGATTTGTTTTATTATTATTAGATAGATTTATCCATGGCACTTCCAGAAATACTATATATTTTCAAATGATAAAAAAAAACACGCGATTTTTATGCGTTTACTCGGGTTGGCTAAAAAAAAAAAAAAGACAGGGATTCTTGTCCATATGGGGGATGTGTAGTTGCAATGGAACGTTGCGATTTTTTTCACTATTTCTTAAGGCGCATAAGAGTTAATAAATGCGAAAACAATAATAATCACCATAAGAATAATAATAATAATTATAATAATAATTATTATACTTATAATAATAATACTATTTATAATAATAATATTAATAATATTAATAATCATTACTTCTACAACAACTACTACTACTTCTACTACTACTACTACTGCAACTTCTACTACTACTACTACTACTACACTACTACCACTACTTCCACTACTTCCGGTCAACGTAGCTCAAGCCTTGCCTGCGCAGTCTGCTCAGAAGCGATGCTGTCCGCTATAAAATCACTCAAGGTTTTATGGTCTTAGTGTGTATCTCCTAACCAGACTGCAAGATGCGCATGCTGGGTGGGCTATAGCTATGATGGGCGCATATGGCATATGACCCATGTACTGCAAGATGCGCATGCTGGGTGGGCTATAGCTATGATGGGCGCATATGACATAGGACCCATGTTAGCATGACGCGTATTGTTAATGGCACATTTTAGCACAATGCTTTTCGATGTTTAATTGAAATCAAATAGCAAATATAGCAAACTGGCAAATTATGGTAGCCTTGTAAGGCGTTCAGCAACGATTTCCAGACTTGCTGACCGAGTCCCGTAAACATTTGTGGTTAGATAATGAAACGATTTCCCTCCCTTTTATCGTGACCCTATACTATTTGGGAAGTGTTTGTTTTCTCATCTTGAAAGCAAACATGCGTTTATCGAAAGTCAATTATGTCTTCCCCTGACAATTTAATAACCGATTACAGACCCTTAAATTCTGCGAGTTGGATTTTAACACGTAATTTTAACTGGGACACAAGTTGTGTCTATGTGTCGTTTGTCATGCAGAGAGTTGTCCGGAATGCCTTACACCGAACAGTGTTACATCCTTTACGATGTGCACAGATACAGTGATGCAGCCAAAGTTAAGAGGATTCCTCTCGAATCAGCCTATGAAATATTCTAATTTATTCATTCGTTTCTGCTGTCGTTGTGAAAACGTCATTAAAGGTTTTATTTTACATTTTGATTTTTTGTAAAGGAAAGTTTCATCATCAATGTATATTCTTAGTGTGATAGGTATTCGATATTCCAAATATGCTCATTTAATATGGTGCGGAATGAAAATTTTATTTTATATTTACTGGTTCTCATTTTACCATTTTCGTCATATTTAATAAGCATTCAGAACGTCTAAAAAGGGCATGATGTAGTTATTTCGTCTGAGTTATCTCTATAACATAAATAGGATGATAACTATTGCACACACATCTCGATCTGTGCGCTAAGATACACTCTTTATAAATTTTAATCGGTTGTGTTTATTTCAAACTTGCGATAAAAAAGATGTAACGTAATTTTGAAAAATGAGTTGAATCTAAGATTATCCAATAGCGAACAACTTCGTTGCCTTCCGCGCTTTGATTATATAAGGTTTGAGAAGCGGTTGAGAAGGTGAATTATGTACCCTACACATAGAATATCCGATCGAATGGCCGATATTCGTGTAAATTATGCGTGGTTTTTCTTTAAATGTAAAGGACTTCATAACGGATATTCGAAAAAGCTAGTTTTGCAGCTTGTCGACTCGCGGTAGAGACAGTTTAAAGTGATATTATGGGCATTTTACAGTTTATATGTGTCTATCGCAACCGTTGTTTATTTTTGGTGTTCTCACGTCCTATACACTTATATTTGTTAATGCAGCATCAACATACTATAACAATATCCAGGAAAGAAAAAATAATGCATTTGAATATCAACCGTACTTTCGTTTGACAACTGATCATGCATGTACGATGTGAACCTAAATTTAGTTTTAGTGCGATTCGTTCATACGACACAAAGACACAATATTGTTTTACGGATCATTTCGGCTTAGAGGACTGGGTGAGTCATGTAAAATATCGTATATAAAATATTATTTTTTTTAAACAAATGGTAGCAAGATGAGTTGCAGATAATTGGTCAGTAACCACATTTTAACTAACTCTTTTGACCTGTTAATTCTTTTCATCTCAATTCAACAGTGAAAAATGCCGATAATATCATTTTAAGTTATGCATCTCCATCAGATAATGTTTTGGACGTGTTTTGCAATAAACAAATATGTTTATTCAGTTATGGTTTTGATTGTAGACAATGCAATTATGTTAGGGTCGTCATTGATATCGCTGTATATATTTTCAGTATATGCAAACACTTCGAATTCAATGCACATAATTACGAACAAAATATCGATTAGATGATTTTTCTGGGAATTTAATGAGTCACTTAAAGTAATTTCGATAGTATTTAAATGACGCCTTGGACACTGTAAAAAATATCCAAGCATTTTAAACCAAGCATAAAGCCCTCTACTTAAACTTTGTTAGCCGACCACCTGGGGTAAAAACAAACGACAATGCCCGAGTGGACATATAATTCATAAAGCATAATATAGAACATTCGTAAAACATCTTTTTGAAAACGACCAGACCAAAGGGAATATAACATCGTTTGCTGGCCTTCTACAGCGTTTGCTAGGATCATGTATATAGGGTTAAAACTTACTCTGCACTGAAGATTTCTTTTTTTTTTTTAATGTATCAATTAAATCGACACAATTCAAACGTGTAAATCCACATATAAAGGTTATTTTCCCTGTGGCGCATAAAAGACTGTATTTAGATGATTAAAAGGTAACATTATACATGTTTATTATAGGGTATATCAATTTGATAACACTTTTGAATACTTCGCTGATAAAATCAACTTTGTTGGCAGTTTTTCGGTATCGCAAAATATATACATGTACTAATACATAATAACACGTGCGGATTGCTTATTATTTATTTGTAACAATTAAGACATTTTTGAAAATAAGTAAATTAATAAAGTTTTTACGAGCTCTTTATACCGGCTGTTACGGTGACAGTTGAGCTATGAAATCAGGAATTGACATTTAACGCTAAAATGAATATTGACGTTGAATGTGACATATAACAAAAAGTTAATATTTACTCGACATAAGAGGAATTGTTCTTTGAAAAAAAAACGCATTATGAATTGCATTAATATTTATCTCAGAATGCGTCTCTTCAATTAATTATATTGAAAAAAAAACTTTGGCAATAAATCTACTTTCCTGATTGTATACTTTTCCGCACAAAAACATAAACATAAATGGTTGCACATTTCAGACAAATTAAAATGTTTATAGATATATCGCATATATTTCATTTGTTTTGTATTGAATGATACATAAGTAGACAGGAGAACCTCATTTACGAAATTTATTTAATAATGTCTTCTTGTTGTTTCACCAGCCAATATTAAAGATATAAATATATATGTGTATACCTGAGGTGAAATGATGTCAAACATTTTTTATATGTCCACAGCTTGTCATTCATGGGTTTCGTATTCCATGCAACAATTGTGTCACTGACAGTGAAGAAACTAACAACTGTTTTGAAGCATGTACTTAGTGAAAGTCGCCCAAATAAAGATGTTGCAGACGATTACGTTTATGAAAATCCAAGATAAGTTGCCACGGGAAGGAATATTTCTCAACAATATGCAGTCATTTTTCACTGGTTAGCATATAAGTCGTAGATAAGTTTTTCCGAGCAGCTATCAATAACAATGTCTGAAAACAAACACGTCAGCATAAATGTGTATTAGCAGACTAATATTACCAACACCAAAACAGACCATGTATCTACCTGATGATACCAAGTTGGTTGACTTGTATGACTCGGCTTTTGCAAATGGGTTTCTTTGGTTTAAGTAACGCTTAATCAAACATTATATTTAGTTTTACTTTTTTATGTTAATAGAACCATTATGTAAGTGGTGTCTGGTATTTTCGTGAATCTCTATTTTACAGTATTGGGCAAATAATGAATACATTATAATGGCGGATGACTGAAACACAACATCACATCTTATATAAATTTCAATTGAAGCCTCTTTGAATCTCTTATCTTAGCTTTATGATGAAGAATGGTAATTGCTAAAGCCATGGGTCTTAATTTAGTGAAATTGTATGATAAATATATCACCCTCCACTAAGACGCATACATGTAATTATGTCAGTGATTAATTACATAAATGCAACGAGCAGTGATCTAATTGCACTTCGGTTGCCATTTACATGAATACTTTCCGGGTGCACATAGACATAGAAGTGTAAATAACAGTATTAACCCTTTGTGTTCTAATCCGATAAACATATTATGTTTGGATTGTTACCGTTAATATTGCGTAAAGGCACAATGAACGTCATGTAGTAAATTATTTCGTAAAGGGTCCAACAAGGAAATTATAAAAAAGAAAATCTTCTAAACTAAGAAATAGAATTCAGCCGAACTTGGTAATGTGACCTTAGATTATCAGTTTAGTTTACCATATTTATTGTAACGCAATTGCATTGAAAGCATTAGGCTCAAATTAAACGCTCTCGTGTTCGTTTTCTGGGACTAGAACCAGTAATTGGTGTTCGGGGAGAGAACGCTCCCACAGTGTGGATCGAACCCGTGACCGCCCAGTCACTTGGCGGACATCATCCACTACGCCGCGGCGATCATCTCTTTTCAGTTTCAAATGGTACTTAAAACCGTTCCCTTCTGTTATAAATGAGATCAAATGATGTAGAAACATGTTTTTCAATCTATAAATAGAATATGGTTTTGAAAAATAATGAAAAGATGTTATATGAGGCAGCCTTTTGGATTCTTATAATTGCCACAATTGATATCAGACTGAACACTCTGTGAGCTACAATAACAACCGTAGGTTGGAAGTTATGGTCCTTATTAAGCGGTGGAAGGTAATGGGTGGCATGTTCTCTGTGTGCAACATAAAGGTTTTGTTATTTGGTATTCGTTTATGTAAGATTTTAAGCAAAACCTAATAATTCAAGTAAACTTGTTAATGATATTATACACCTCATCCTGAGCAATACTCAAAATCATTCAAAAGGAATGTGCACATTGCCCATCGGGATACAAAGCATATTCACATTGATTTTCAGATAAGAATCGTCAAATGTAAAAGACGTAATCTGTTTCTCATATCTCTGTTGATATGTCATTACGCAGATGTCTTTCAGAATATGTTATGCTGCATTTCATATATGGCTTGTTGCGTCCCTTAATAATTTATTCTTAAAAAACACTCGTACAAATTCTTTATATGACTTTAAAATTGTGATTTATTTGTAATTGGGAAAAATATACTTGCGCTTTTTATATATGCCAGAAGTCTTAATATATAGGGATATTTTTTAATTTCGTGAATGTGTCAGCTAGTGCTTATTATAAATGAAAATTGTGCCCATCGATTCCAACTTTATAGATTAACTTTACACAATATTAGGAAAGACTGGCAATGATTTATTTTGAATTTGTTACTATTTTGATAATTCACAGTATCAACATTATATAATTGATATTTCACTTTATTATTTATATATTTCACAGTGTATTCCATTCATTTCTTGAATTTAGAATCTCTTCTTTGGCAACAGCTTATTTTCTGTTCGAGATGTGTGTGCCTTTTTGTCTTTCTGTAGCAAACTTTCAACATTGGCTTTGATATTAAAATGACTCGAGCGAGCAACTTTATACTTGGATGGAGTCTCTATAAATGTATAGGAAAACTCTGCAGAATTCATATAAGAATTATTTCCCTTTTTAATAATTGTTTACAGATTATTTCTTTGAAACTATTTTATGTAAACACACCTTATCGTCGCCTTAATTCTAAAGTCGCGAATGTCAAATACTGCAAAAATGGTATCATTTTGTCGGGCTGGACGTGCTCTACACGAGGCAACAAACGGCAAATGCGTACCTTTCTCTACTTAGGCACCCCTCAACATTGGCGAAACGCGACAATTTTCTGTTCATTTTAATTCTTAAAATGCGATTGTCTTTATGTAGGATTATATAAAAAAAAAAGTAAACAATTTGATTTCCATAATCACGAAACTCAAAACTTTTCTTTAACATTTACGTTTAACGATCGCGAATGTCATTATTAATTAATATAACTGTTTTATTTTGTAAGCAAATGTCTTTAAATTTTGCAAACTGATAGATTGCAAACATATCAAAAACCTGTCAAAATTTCATAAAGATATCTTGTTTTATAATACATGGTTTGTTATTTCAAAACTTAAGAAGCGATTTTCTCAAAATCACCTTTTTGGACGTTTGTGCATTAAGAATCAGTGCGACGTTTTCAAAATTTTAAAGTTATTGTGTTATTGTTTAATTTAAAAAGCAGTCCGAGCCATTAAGTCATACTGTCGGACAAATTTTGATGGCACTTAACAAAATTATCGTTGGATAACTACTATAATAGTTAAAGCATTCTTCTCTGTCGAAGTAAGAAGGTCACAGGGCCGAACACGCCATTTAAAAAATGCAAACGAAAGCGAATCATCTCTTAAACCATTATGCCTTTAATGGTTCTTTGCTTTATTTCTCCTTTGTATTTCCTCTCTATAAATTTGGCTAAAATCATGTCCGAAAAATAGCCCCAGTTCAAGGGTCAGTTATTTTATCTCATTCTTTAGGTAAATCTTAAAACAAATTTGTGTATATCACTTGGACTAACTTGATGATAGCGTATATGTTTTCGTGTCCCTTTTCCAAAAGTGCTCAAATCGTTTAGCAGTGTGGGAAAAAGTAGGTCAAATGGCTTTGAACATGGGAAAAACAAACCTCGCGCAAACGAAATGATGTAGAGTTTTCATATGTGTTATGTCGCATCATTTTTAATCAACCTTTAGTACCACAATGTCCATGTGATCAACATATCCCCGCCCCAGCATCACTATTTTCTCATGAAAACATTGGGAAATCTTTAAAAAAAACTTTATTTGCCAAGTTCGATTCAATTTTACAGGAAAACTTCTACCAAAATAGCTAAAATTGAATCCACCATGTTGAATGCTACTAATTAGATACAAGGGAAGAAAAAGGGCTTTGATAAATCAGACCTTTTAACTCTTGTTTATTGAAACCATAAACTATAGCCTTCAGATTTTGTAAGAAAAGATTGGTCACATAATAATGAAACTTTACATAAAGTTCAGCCGTATGTGAACATCCTAGGGCCTTATTGTTGTCATCCAAACAAACATTTAATTGACAATATATACTTTCTGCTTTGTCCTTCCGTAATTATTAATCTGAAATATAACTTGGTCTTACCCATTATAATTTTGAAAGTAGTCCGCAGAAACAATCTCTGACCATCGTTTTCTCATTTTCATGTCGAAAAATACTTTCACTGTCTTAACAACATAATATACCGTTTTTGTCGCTAACTGAACTAGTGCCGAATATGCTTACGATAGACTGTGACTTTAATTATACATATTTATTTCCGTTTGATTCTAAACCAAACCTTTGTTTGTGTTGTGCCATATGCAATTTTATTTATAAACAAATGACCTATATTCTTATCTTGGTATGTCATGTATATTTTAACAGTAAAAAGAGATATGAGCAAGCAATTTTCTTTGATTGATATTCCATCGAAATTCAGTGTTTTATGATTAATGCAATAACTCTTATTAAAGAAAAAGATTGGTTGTTCTATGATGCATGTATGTTATCCATTGCATCGATATTGACATAAATAATGGTCCATAGTTCGAGCGAAGTTATATAAAAACGACACTTTGTAGAGAGACGTAACATTAGACTTTTATCGTTGTTTTACCTTTTGTTGATTTTTATCTGTTTTTGGTCCGAGCAAGTATATGTATTATGTAGCAGTGGGACTTTTTTATGAAGGAATTTAATAACAAAATACATTATTTGCGGGGCTGACCGTACTTCTGTATAAAAGTTGTAACATTTTGTTTTATAACTTAAGATAAAGAGCTGTTGTCCGTGTTTAATTTCAAAACGCTGCTATGAACAAAGAGTTTCACAAACACATCGTTTTTCTTTCAGAATCAATTTAATTAAATGTAATGAAATACAGCCTTTTTTAATTTCAAAGACATGTGGTAGAGAGAAAATACAAATATATGTTTCAAAGTTATTGGAAAGACCATTTATTTAACTGTGTTACTGATCTAGAAAACTAGTGGCCATATGTTCGTACGTTCCAAAGGCTTTCCTGCTCTCATAATATAGGTAAAATTCATAACGTTTCTATTTCCTAAATCATGTTGTATAGATAAGTTATTTTAATTAAGACTTGTGTTTGGTTACACACACATTATGCTTATTAATGTGCATTACAAGATAATTTAGATTATATCCATCCGGTGGCATTGTTTCTTATTATAGTCGTAAGAAGCATGTGTCTTTTAGCTCAAATTTCTATCAACTTTCTTTGTCTAATGTAAACTAAAAATGGCCATACTTGCAATATAATTAACAGTATTAATTAGACAGTTATGTTTTCAACGTAGATAGCAACATAGCACTAAAACAGGACCTGGCATTTGATTGTTTCGGGGAAAAGAAGCCAGCATCATATTGGATGTAACCGGTGAAATCGCCTGCTGCTGGTGCTTCTGGAGAACACTGTAATTAACAATCTTTGCATGTAACTTCCACACTTACTAGAAACGTGTTTTGTGAAATTAGTGATTGTATTTCGTGTTACTTCGTCGGCAAGATATGGTACACTATTAATTGTATGCAACACCATACATTTCATTATTCGAAAAATTCAAAATAGTGATTTCCCTTCATAATTATGTATTCAATGACAATTGCGGATAAAGCTATTTGGACAATATGACTCGATTAGTTTTTTGCAATTATCAGTAATGTGAACTACGAGCTTGATAAATAGTGTTCGACTGCCGTGGTCTGTGACAACAGTTTCGCTCTTTCCGTCGAACCTTCCCCATTGCTCTGGGTTTTCCGCACATAAGATGCCCACAGCCGGATTAGAAAGGATTTCACAGTTGGTTTCTTGTATGTATGCCAAGCTTGACATTACATTTGTTTATCATAACCATATTTATAAAATGAAATGCACACTTATGAAGCGGATCCATTACTACAGAAGACACCATTAACCTCCATGAAATAAAAGAACTCTGTATAAAATTCCACTACTCCGTCATAGACGTCTCCAAACTGCGTTAAATCTGTTTACCATGCACGCCTCTTCCGGTAACAACACTTTCCAATATTAAATTAAAAATATATTCAATCGAATCAATTTGTTGTTTGTGATCAGCTTCACACATGATATGGGCCTTAAACTTGGGCCTTGGGTACTCGTCTAGAAAGGCATCCACGTGTTCTGCTACGCATTCCATGTTTATCCTAAGATTGAAGAATATCGCGAAATCACCTGCCTAACAGCTTCCTATTTTAAAAGTAAAATGTTATTGTTTAAATGTATGTATTAAACGTACCGGATAGGACACAAAAACATGATTCGAACACACAACTTCTGGATTATGGTATACGGCTTTGTAAGAGAAAATATTTACACTCAGTACTGTTCAATACTAGAAGTTTATACATATTTTATTTGTTGAATCAGTGTTACAATCCTTATGTAATAGTCTTTTACTATTATTTGCATACCAGTCACAAATACACAAGGCAGGTAAAGAATAATTTAGGTAATTGATATGCGTAACATATCCTTATTTAGTCGGACCGATGTCGATGAAACTTCATATATGTTTGGGGTGCCAATCTACTTAAGTTATATTAATCTTTCAGTTCCCGGGTTAATATTGCTGGGTAAACTATATTTTTGGTTAAAAAAATCGAAAAAAAATCATAAAACGCAATCTAACAAATCTGGCCAGATGGTCTTTGAGTGGTGCAATTTGAACATTTACCATAACATATATAATAATAATTCGGGTTAGTTGAATAATAAGACAATTGAAAGCTTCGTGTTGAATTCATGCCTAAAGTATATATTTATAATATTTTAATTTTGAACGATAAGGAAAATATGATACTTTATAAATTACTATTTGATTGTGGTCTTCGAATGATACATGTAATAAATAGTTTAAGGGAGTAAAATATATTTGCAATTAGGCAAATCTTCAATTCACATTCCTCTTTTGAAAACGCCAGTATTCAATTTCGCGATAAAGGGCCATCTTTAGTTCTGTGTTTTGTTACAAAAAATACGAGATAATTTATAAACAAACTTCAATGGCAACAAGGGACATTAATTTGTTACTACCATGTAAAACGGTGTCTGTAAAAGTAAATACACGAATATTTTGATGTCGATGTATTTCTCTGGGCATTTTTTCTCCACATCGTGGATGTTACTTGGTAAGCTTCAACATAGTTTTAATAAGCAATCCGTGTTTGGCATCGGTTAAATTGTAATTCTTCAGATCAGAAGAAAGCATACGCCTTTTTCTGTCCTCTTAGAAATTGCAAATTAAGTCGAAATATCTTTTAAAGTAAAACCATATCCAAAATGTACTCCAGCGTTTTTGCTTTTTTATAGCAAACAAATGTGACCCGTCTATGAATCACATGTTTTCGGTTTGAGGTTTCCAAACTGCATAGATGCAGTCTTAAGTGCCACAACGTCATGCCGTTTTTCAATTCCTTAACAGTTAAACTCAGATATTGACGAGTCGTTCATGGTATCTGGCTTTTTTTCGTGGTGAATGCATCAATATATATGTTAATCCAATACTTAGCAAAATGTTATACACATTTTTTACAACTCGTTTTTCTTATAATGAGTGTTCTAAATAAAACATCCTTTTTATAAGAGTCTTAAAAAGCATCCTATATTGATAACTTGACCAAAAGTGAAAACTACATTTATCAAGTCTTATGTAACAGTATGTCGAATTAATTCAATCGGATGCCAACGTAAACCAGCATAGTGCCATCTTGTTAACATAGTGTCAAATTGAGCAAGCATAATGTCAAATATGCCCAACATAATGTCAATTGAACCAAACACAATGTTAATATTACCCAATATAAAGCCACCTTAACTCAACAAAATGATAACTTAATAAAACATTACACACACATAAAACAAACTTAACCTTACATACAGCAAACTTAACCAAACATAGCGTCATCTTTACGCCACACAATGCCAACTGAGCAGTTACTTTCAAATGTAGGTCTAATGTGTATGTAGTAATATCATTTCAAACGAAGAATACAAGTAGTACTGTTATTGCGTTTATTGTGCGTATATTATTATTGTATTGCGTTTGTTTTTAAACGCATATGTATTCGCCAATTTCATAATTCTTAATCAGTTATTGCATATATACATAATTTGCAAATGTTCATGTTTATATTTTTTCTAAAAAAAAAATGTGACTGATCGAAATGAAACCATGCAACATCTAACATACTAGACGGTAGTCGATAAATACCAATGACGCACCAAATGATCACCTGACGTCATAAAACAGTATATATCTTCCAGCCAATACTCATTCCGCAGTCGAGAGGCGCAAGTACCCAGTGCAGAGAAATGTAAAGAATTGACATCGCGATAAGAAATTACTGCAACTCTGGAACAAAAATAAAGTCAAGTCACCAGAGTTTAACGCTGTGAGTTGAAAAATTCGTTTGTATTCACAGTGTATTTATCTTTAAAGGTGTTCAGATAAGCATGAATACTTCGCTCGATGGTGTGTTTTTAAATTGGACTACGACGAATTCATCGTCATACATTTTCAATCCAGCGGAAAAAATAGGGATTTCATTTGCAGCGACCATTTTGGCTGTTCTAACTGTTGTTGGCAATATTTTTGTCATCATCGCATTTCAACGGAATCGAGGCCTACGCATTTTGAGTAATTATTTTCTTGTGAGTTTGGCTGTAACTGACATGACGATTGGTCTTATCTCAATACCTCTTTACACCGTTTACACGTTGGTCGGTTACTGGCCGCTTGGAGCTGTTGTGTGTGATATTTGGCTGTGTCTGGATTACACTTTGTCCAACGTATCGGTAGCACACATTATCTTAATTTCTTTCGATAGATACTTGGCTGTCTGCAAGCCTATAGTCTATAGGCAAAGGCGATCGCCAAAGAAAGTTTTCATAACGATAGCGATGGTCTGGATTTGCTCATTTTTGCTTTGTGCGCCATGGATCATTTCTTGGCCATATATCGAAGGTCAAAGGACAGTTCCAGAAACAGAATGTTACATCGCGTTCTTTGCTGATAATCCTTTCATGACAATAGTTGTGTCACTATTAGTATTTTATTTACCAATGCTGATAGTTATAGCGCTCTATGTATGCATTTATCGCAAGACCTTGTTACGAAAGCAACACTTAGCAAACCTGGCAGCAAATGGTTTTCATTCTTCAAATGAAACCATAACTTGCATCAAACAGGTAAGAAAAGGTTGCTTGGTCAAATGTGCAAGTTCAATATGTTGTAAGCGAGTTGTTCATGTGGACGATAATATTTCGAATGAAGCAAACAAACAAGGATGCATTGTTGAAATAACGACAGTGTCTCATAACGTCATGTTGTCAGAAGCACACGAAGTCATTCGAACATCTGCTATAGCTGCAGATATTGACTGTGCCAATCATGGAAATCCAAAGTCATAAAAACAACTTGGATAACAATGTCAATACCCTCAGCAATGTTCGGCCCAAAAATCATCGAGAACAGATTCAGGTCCGTAAAGTTGCCAAAGTTATTAGCGCCATTCTTATAGCACATATGGTTCTGTTGCTGCCATTTTACATGCTCACCGTGTTGAATCTGTTGTGTTCTACGTGTGCTGATGACATTTCCTGGCCCGCGCACATCGGTGAGTAGTATTTGTATACATTAAGTGTGAGATTTTGTCTTAGTATACCAAATGAGCTGAATATTTAATTATCACTTGCTACTCTTAAGAAGTATATAATAATGAAGATGTTTGTATTGTGTGGTTATTTTACGACTTAGTGTTTTAAAAACATATTTATATAAATAAATTTTGCATCTGTTTATTGTTCTTTAGCC
This sequence comes from Dreissena polymorpha, assembly GCF_020536995.1. Taxonomy (NCBI): domain Eukaryota; kingdom Metazoa; phylum Mollusca; class Bivalvia; order Myida; family Dreissenidae; genus Dreissena; species Dreissena polymorpha. The sequence continues at coordinate 73,989,339 of NC_068355.1, read as the reverse complement.
TGGGGGTTGTGCTACCTCAACTCCACTGTGAATCCGTTCCTTTACGCGCTCTGTAACGTCAACTTCCGGCGGGCTTTCTGTAATATTCTTACCGGTCGTTTTCAACAATTGCAGTAGTCCATCCGTTACACACAACAGATGTGCCCAAAAATAAAAGCAGATTAAGGGTGACCCGACCGAACAGAAAGAGGAAACTGTCGTGGAAGTGCTCAGTTAACACCCGAAACAAGTGCCTCAAAATATGTTATTGTACAAAGATAACTGATCGACTCTAGAATCAGTGAGGCTACATCACTTTGACGTGCTGCGCGATGCTTTTGGTTCTTTGGAAATCTATTGGCGATATAACGGCGTTCTTGCTATACGGTGGTTTGAACATATTCGGCGTTTTATTTCATATAACACGGAGTAATAGGAGATCCTACCGCGTCTAATGTCGCCATAAAAACGCTTAACTCGATGAGATGGTGTTAAATAAGCTAGCTTTGAATTTTAACATACATTAGAGCAATTGTAAGATAATAAGGTAGTGCAGTCCGTACTTTTTTGACTGGCAAGGCATACATAAGTTCACATTGCTTGAATCCATTATATCCTTTCTTGGTATTAAGCTTGTGTAACTTTGATGACACGCACTTAATATTGGAAAGAAAATACAATATTTTATATACGTCATGTGAGCCTCATTTTTATACACGGCATGTTTTGCTACATTTTTCCTGTTTGAAAAAAAGCCTAGTGGTTAAAAACTTCGTTACATTATCCTAACATTGCTAGATTCGAGTTCCCAACATGTACTCTTGTTTTCTGTAACCTATAAATATACTGTTTTCTTCATAATTTAATAAGGTTTATTATCACATTATAAATTGATAATATATTATATTTTATATCATTTTATCATATTATTCTACTTAAAGTGAACATAGGTTTTAGTCATTTGTTTGCTTGTCTATATTGTCATCAGTAACCGTTGTCATGAAAGATAAACAAATGCAATTAATAACTGCGAATAATCACTTTTTTGCATTTAGGTCGCTCAAAAAAATCAGTGTTTCCTATATCAAAAGTCAACATTTAGCAGACAACATCTAGCGTTTAAATTTTGGATATTGCTATATGGAATCATTGATTTGTTGTGTGTTAATTCTAGCTTCATATGATGAATTCAATGCTTTCTACAGTAAGTTTCCATTTCTGCAATTATAGAGAATATAAGAATTAATAAATCCTTAGAAAAACAAAAATATGTACTATTCAATAAAAAAAGTCTGTCTCGGTATTGAATCATATACATTTTCTTAATGAGTATATCTGGAACTATATACCTTTTTTATAAAAAAATGTTTTAAATCAAAGTCGATATCTGATTTTCAAAGAAATTGTATATCTCGGTCATAAATCTTAAGAAATTTCGCTAATTGACATCTCCGGAATTATTAACTTTAAAAATCACAAAGTTTACTTCAGACTTTATATGCGGAAATATCCTTTATACTTATCTTCGAATAATAAAAATCAATTCGAATAATACAATTCAATAAAGAATTATTGTGTTTTAAGGCAAAAGGCATAACTGAAAGGATTTCTTTTAAAAAATACAACAAATTCGGCCTTAAACATTACGTGAAGAATTTGACATATAACAGCGTTCTAACATGTCACGCTTGTTGGTATAAAAGCCTATATCTCTGACGATATTTTAGCTTTTAGCCGTCCTGTATATTTAACTATTTCAGTGTTGTTTACTGTATTTAGAAGATGAGTTCCACTTTGTATGTAAATGTACTCAATATATCACTATCAGAAAGAAATATATAAAACCATTTTACTACAATAAACCATCTGTGTATAAATTCCACAAATTAATAAATGGTAATAACACAAATGAGCTATTAATGTTGGCAAAATATGTTAAATATGCGTTAAAAGCAAGAAATACATTTTTGAACACTACTTTGTAGTATGCATTGGGTTTCCCCCCTAAACACTGTAATACTGTACTAATACTTGTTATATCTGATCTTGTTATGCATTTAATTAAATGTTTTAACTTGTCATTAAGTAATATATAAATATATATGTTATTTTTATGTATTGTAAACCTATATCTAAACATAACACAATGTTAAACAACATGTTAAAAACGTGACATCTTGTATGTATTTGTTATTGATGTATTTAGACGATGTACTCTGTACAAGTCTCAATAAAGTGTCTTGTCTTGTCTTGTCTTGTATGACGACATATATATTGATGGCTTGCAAGTAACGTAATGTTGACATGTCGATATAACTGAAGGAGGGATTGCTTGTTATATCATTTTCTGCGTCCCGATGACAGCTTTTATGTATGGAAGCGTATATGGTACATCCCAATAATATGGTCATGCCGGATTAGTTTATATCGATAAAGTTTTTTGGTTTTTTATCTCAATTTTACTCGCCATAACGACATTAAGTTAAAGTCTCGACGTAAATATTTCCGGCATTTCCCGATAAAATATTTGGTCGACATTATCTATTCGACATATCAACATAATTTTTGGCGTCATGCTCTTGTGAAAATGACTTGCCATCATAGTTTAAGTCGACACGATGAGTTAGTTTTTACGCCATGACAACTTTTTCATATCATGCCGTCATAGAATATGGTACACCCTAATAATATGGTCATGCCGGATTAGTATATGTCGGCTTACTGTGAAATAACATGGTATTTCGTCATAGTTATGTAGGTTTGTCCCTCTTAATTTTTTCTCGCCATAACGACATTAAGTTAAAATCTCGACGTAAATGTTTTCGGCTTTTCCCGAAAACATGTTCAGTCGACATAGTCGCCAGCTGTCAATCAAATAAAATCAGCCAATCAAATCGCGAGTTTCCACACACCCCTCAGCAACGCTTTTTCTGGTCGCCAATTTGTCCGACAAACAAACTGAGTCGTACATATGGAATGGACGTAATTTTTAAGAGTTTACACAGATTTTATATCAAATGCCTGATCATAACTGTTTGATCATTATTCAAAATTGTAGATGCTTTGCATACTTTATAAAAGGTCATTATTTTACCTATATTTCTTGAACATATGAACGAGTAATGAGAAAACAAACACAATAAATAGTTTGACCACAACAGTCATAGGCGGATCCAGGGGGGAGAGGGAGCGGACGCGGCGTACGCCTCCTCTAAAATCGCAAAAGTAAAGTCAATTCATTTGATGTTTCACACTTAACTAGATCTAAATCACATATTTAAAATCATTTTTCTTCTTTTCGTACACACATTTCCCACTAATCACAGACAATCGCTAAATATTTTAACTATAGACTTTCTGTCGCCCGGTTTTTAAAGTCGAACTTTGATGAAAGTACATAAGGCGTGACATACTCGAGAGTGATTGTCAAAGCCTTCAAAATAACCAAAATCGTGGAGCTTACGGGGGACTTTGTCCCCCTGAACCCCCTAGCAGGGCTTTGCCCTAGCGGCCCCCTGGAACCCCAGCTTATCGTTCAATATCCCGACCCCTCCCTAACCAGAAATCCTGGATCCGCCCCTGACAGTTGTGTGTTCTATAAATCATGTTAACCGTCTGATGCACTATGTTATTAAGCAGTTATTAAGGTCCATCTTGTTATAAATAAACAAGCGCATAATATGCTTATAATATATTCAATTCGAATGGTCGTGGACATCACCGTAATACCAACATTTCATTTTTCGATAGCGAAATGCAACTTGTTCGCATTAAAAGTACATGAAATGCATATCAGACTATCTGTTCATTAAACCACGAAATTAGGCCTATATTAAATTATGGTTACAATCAAAATTTAATTTATCTAAATAAAAAGAATCGGCGTCTTTTTAAAAAATAACACTATAAAACAACGATCTCAACATCTTTAATAAACAAAAAACCCATAATTCGCATTTTATAAAAACATATTTTTGTTTAAATAGTTATATATGAATAGCAGCCGGATTCACTGTAAGGCTGTTTAAAACAAGTTCAAAATCAGTATGAAATAAATGTTCATTTTTAAAACGGATTTTTATTCAACACCTTATAATATGTATATGAAACGTTTCTGATGGTCAGCCTGTCGTTTACTCATTTATTTTGATAACGCCATTTCTCTCTTAAGCATTTATGATTGTATTTAAGTTTTACAAAGCAGTAAAGTTTTGTGTGCGGCTTTAACAATTTATATTGAAGAAAATAGCATGATACATCGTTACAAATATAGTATTTCACTCGTCTAATCCGCTATCATTGCGATCTGCTTGTCGGAGTTTTCTTAGACCACGTGACTAAGTGGGCGGAGCGATATGTGATTTGGCGACTGGTCGAATCAAATAACAACGTCCGACAAACCAATAAAACATGTTCGAAGAACGCGCGTATAAATATTTCATGCTTTCATTTATTTTCTTCTTCTTGTGTTTCTCTATTTTGTAAGCATAGATATCATCCCCCTGTACGTCGATAATCCAAACTAAGTTGGATAATTCAAACTGAAGAAAAAACTGTCGGCCGAAACTGAAACTGAAAGTTAGGTGATTATTTTATCAGTTCTGCTAATTTAGTAACTATAAGGAGGTAATAGTTGTACACATGTGATAATGAATGTCTGACACACACATGAGTTTTGAGTTGTGCATTAATTTAATAGTTTTCTAGTAAAAAACGATAAATTTGTCTTCGGGAAATGCTAATTTTCACGAAATGCGACCTATGTGTTAAATTATTTACACGTCAATTGGCGAAAGAGCGAACGAAACTGTAACAGAGATATGCAAAATTATATCATGAATGTCCAATAAAAATTTACTTTTAACACCTAGTGTGTTTATGTGCTCAAATCATGTGTTTGCAGGGCGGGTATAACAGTTCATGGATAAATCCAAACTAATATGAAAATTTCTGAGGATAATAACCAAACTCAAAATGGATAATTCACAAACTGCGATGTATTGAACATGTTTTCCAAACACAGATTAGATATAACTCTTTGAAAACAACTTATTTATAACACAAAACTCACACGATGTGTATAATGGAATATAAAAAATACTTTCAACGAACATCAACATTCATTTATTTGTAATTAGTGAAATTAATAGCAACGGAACTTGCATATATATACAATTGAGATTCGAAGCAAAATAAGCATGCGAGCTTTGCATTCCACGTACACAGAGATGCCATAACACGTGTTCCATGTCATTTTGGATAGCATGAAAAGCATAGAAATGTAAAAATGTCCCTACTAATTATTGAATCACTTGATTTAAAGGGATTCGAGTTGCAGCTGCATGTAAAAGTGGCACTTGCCCCGCTGATTCATGTATTTGTTACCATATTTGAGGTTTCGAATATTGCTTTAGGCTTAACTGATCTGATTCATTATACATTATGTCAGAAAGATTGCATCGAATGGCACACAAATATTCAAGGGGCATATCGACGGCTAGTATAGCATTTTATTTTCCGAAATATATTTACACACTGAACAAAACATATTAAATGATTTCTCTATACACAGACATAGATATTAAAACTCTTCTGTAAATTATGTATATTTTAATAATAATAAAAAAAGTTTTTCCCTTGACCCTGTTCGCCGGCGCGGGAAATTCGAAGTAGTAGTGAAATATTTACAAGTTAATTGTACAGTATCCGGGTTCCCGCTATTCGCATGCTCACTGACAATAAACGACTTTTAATGGTTTAGCATAGAAAGCTTGTGATAACCTAATTTACCGGTTGTTTCATCTAAGGTAAGTTCTCTATTTTTTTATTTACTCTACGTAAGTGTTTGTTGTGTTATGGATAAGTATTTATTTCATGCATTTAAAGCGAGATTATACGATTTTTATATTTGTTAAATAATAATATATTGATAAACTAAGTTATAATAACACAAAATAGGCAGGCCAAATTATACATTGAAGACGAATTTCATAAAATGCAGCAAAGACAAATTGGCGCCCCGAGCCGAGCCGTACATATTTTCCTACAATAACCGAAGCATTCGTCTTTATAGTTAGTGTTCGTCTATCGTATGAATAGATATCGTTGCAGGAATTTACAAAGAACCGTTACACTAAATTTAGATTCACATCGTACATGCATGATTTACATGCTGGCGAATTCGACTGTACAGACATTTTCGATTTCAGAATTGAATATCTGGCTTATTTCGCATTTTTCGACACATGTTCTTCTTAACTTTTATTTTAATTTATATTGAAATATATGTTTTATAAGTTTTTTTACAAATTTTATATAAAATAATAAGTATTTAACAAAATCGTACAATCTCGCTTAAAGGACTCTGTACAATAATAACATCTGTAGTTTTCCATTATCTTCTGTTTTACCTGAAAAGCAAACGTCATTTTGTATGATGATTGTTTAACAATGTGCTAAAATGCTTTTGTTGTAAGCAACTAAATAAATCTCGAAATATTTTACAAGAGTGGTCATTTTACATAGATCTTTACATAAAGACATCTTGCAGTTTGGTCATTATCCATCGACTTCCGCATATAAGTTTGGAATTATCCATACACTAGTTTGGTTATTATCCAATTTGTATATTCTTGTCCTAAACAAATAAGAATATATTGCGTTTTCGAGCATTTACGCCATTCAAATTTTTTACATACACATATGAAAGGTTAATACATAAGTCCAAGCATTAAAACATTAAAAACATTCGATTATAATTGTTTTTGGCCTAAAACTTTCGACAGTTTCATTTACTTTTTCCAGATTTGCAAACATATTCATTTTATTTCGACGTAATTGTTTTTAATTGTTATGGGTTTATTAGCGCATTGTATTCGGCAAATTACATTTTACCAATCAGAAACGTTTATTATGTCGCAACTATATTGTAAATAAACGTGTTCTTACAAATAAATGACTGGTGTCTTTATTTCTGTCGACATTTTTTTCTTCAGTTTGAATTATCCTTCTAAGTTTGGATTATCGACGTACAGGGGTGGATATGTGACCAAATATATCTAATAAAGCGAAACAAGTCACGAAATCTGGTCCAACCACCCCGTAATTGATTTGTATATGATGCATCTAAGAACAAAAAAGGTATTCGCTATCTTTGATCTCACAGATATAACAGATGATCGTCCATCCACATCGACCACAATCAACGTCGTATATCTAGTTTGAAGATATTTCTTGTTCAAATATATTAGAACTTCCCAATGCAGAAAAGAATAATAACCTAGTAATTGCATTTAAAATACTGTGTATACCTTACCTATATGATGCAGGCAAATTGGCACACGTAGTCTTCGGTAATCTAGTAAGAATAAAACTATAAATGTTGATTCGTGGTCGACGCGGTTCTACAAAAGCTCCTTTGAGGGAAGGAGATTTCTGCTTTGTACCTCGTTTTATGGTAACATATCCCAAAATCGGTATAAGCATCAGTGCTCCAGCTGGGCCCAAATGGAATGACGCTGCGCCCTGCCCCCCCCCCCCCCCCCCATTATGCCATTCTTATACATTCTTATAACCCTCCCTGCCCTTTATTCTATTTTTTTAAGACATTATAATTTGTAAATCTCTAATTACATTGTAATTTAACTTATTCCTCATTTTTATTCCTCATTGTAGACGTTTTATTTTCGTGGTTTAATAATTATGGGAATAATATTCTAACAATTATTAATAACATACAAATAAATATGCAACGAGGAGCATTCTAGATACGACCGCGCGCTCGAAAATGCCCTTTAGACATTATTTTGCGCGTTGTAAATGCCTTGTCAAAACCTATCTGGGGCACTGAGTATTCTTATCAACGTTATATTTACACATAGACTATTTCAATAATGTTCTGTAATAGTTCGAGATACTTTTCATTCCAGTCGTCATCATTGTAGCCATTGGCGAGTAAGAAATTTTCTGGTTAAGGTAAACCTAATATTTGTCTACTACTTTTTTAAATTAAAATTTATAATATGCTCATGATGAACGTGTGAGACCACTGACTATGTTCATTAACTCTAAATAATGCCCTGTCGGACCGTATTTGGTACAAAAACGAATATGGTACAAGTTTGTACCATATTCGGCCGAATATGGTACAACTGTCTAATTGTACCATATACGTATCTGCAGTTTTGGGGTAAAATGCCTGACCGAATATGGTACAAACTTGTACCATATTCGGATGAAAAATGTACCACATTCGTTCCGAATATGACACACACTCATCATCGTAATCATCATCATCACCATCATCGTTATCTCATCATCATCATCATCATCATCATCATCGTTATCTCATCATCATCATCATCATCATCATCATCATCATCATCATCATCATCATCATCATCATCACATCAATTATCAACACCCCAATGATCATCATCGTTGTTATCTTTACCAACACCACCATCATCATCACCATCAAAACCAACATCATCATATCCATTATCATGATCGTAATGGTGATCACAAAAGTTTTTTTTGTGATGATAATGACAGCGATGTTTTCGGTCGATAATGAGGATGTTGTGATGATGATGACGACGATGAGAATATCATCATCATCATCGGCCAATAAACATCGCCATCATCATCATCACAAATATTTTGTTATCATCATCATCATTATCATCATCGTCGGCCGATAAACATCGCCGTCATCATCATCTAAAAACTTATCCTCATCATTATAACCATCATCATCGTCCGATAAACATCGCTGTCATCATCATCCCAAAACGTTTGTTATCATCATCATCATCATCATTATCATCATCATCATCATCATCACCACAATCATCAAACCCCAATCATCATAACCACTGTCATCATCATCACCACCACCATCATCATCACAATTTTTTTACCATCATCATCATCACAAATGTTTTGTCATCATCATCATCACATATTCATTTTACATTTTGTATTTTATAATTTGTTTCATTCAAGAGATTCAACAAACTTGTACTTTTTTCATTTATTGGTATACTGACAGGATTTTTCAAAGTAATATTGAAGAACATAGAACAGCATTTAAATTTTAATCCAACTGTAGCATTTTGACAAGACATAATATACATATATACATTCATTTTAGTAGCAGCCAAAATATCCCAAATGTGCTTCGTAAAAAGTTACCAGTAAATGAGCAAATGACAACAAATTTCCGGTAGAAGAACATAATCATCAATCACAAAAATAACATAACAGGTTTCCAAACACCGATATACATGTATATTTCACCTGTAATGTCTGTACATGACATCTATGATATCATACCAACCGATTCCACTAACACGCAAACGCAGCCATGCGTTTGCCCATTTTGGCCCCTTGATGATTTCTTTTATTGCCGAAATAAGACCGCTGTTTCTGCCCGCTCTTGTTAATAGGAAACGAACGCTAACAGGATTTCTGTTACTAGTATCTAGTCCAATATCCGGCCGAATGTAAATTCTAGGTGTTTGCAAACTCATTGACCTTATTAAATCTCTAAAGGGTTTGCCGACCTTCGCCAACACAAACTGGATTGACGGGTTTGATTGTATGCAGAACTTAAAAATTTCAACTTGAATGTGAAGTGGTAACATCAGAAATGGAAAAGTCGTTCGCTTCTGTGCCCTCCTATTGTTTATCATATCTTGAAGCTCTTTCAGGGCTGAACACACAGAGACGTCACCGTTGTCGCCAGAGTCACCGTTGTCGCCGGAGTCACCGTTGTCGCCAGACGCAGCGTTGTCGCCGGAGTCACCGTTGTCGCCGGAGTCACCGTTGTCGCTGGAGTCACCGTTGTCGCCGGAGTCACCGTTGTCGCAAGAGTCACCGTTGTCGCCAGACGCAGCGTTGTCGCCAGATGCAGTGTTGTCGCCAGACGCAGCGTTGTCGCCGGAGTCACCGTTGTCGCCAGACGCAGCGTTGTCGCCGGAGTCACCGTTGTCGCCGGAGTCACCGTTGTCGCTGGAGTCACCGTTGTCGCCGGAGTCACCGTTGTCGCAAGAGTCACCGTTGTCGCCAGACGCAGCGTTGTCGCCAGATGCAGTGTTGTCGCCAGACGCAGCGGTGTCGCCGGAGTCACCGTTGTCGCCAGAGTCACCGTTGTCGCCAGACGCAGCGTTGTCGCCTGACGCAGCGTTGTCGCCAGACGCAGCGCTGTCGCCAGAGTCACCGTTGTCATACGACTGTTCTAAGCGTGATATTATGTCCTTGTACACGCGTTGATTGATACGGATACTAACGTAATGCATGCCAAATCCTTCTGGGAAATACCCCAATGCAATTGTTCCAACATCACCATCGAACTTTCCATCTGCTGACACAATTGATGAGTGTTCTAGTCCTCGGGTAGAAACTACCAGGCACTGCAAATTATATTCTCTCATAAGTGCAATGAGCGTGAGGTTGTCGCCGTATGTCCCATTCTTAGACATATTCTTAACGTATTCATCAAATGTTTCATCATAGACAAAAGTTTCATAGAAATATCTGTTTTCTACAATGTGATGGACTGCTTCCTTACGTAAAGCATCTACGTCTTTGTATATACCAATTTTACCAAGTTGATGCGATATAGCAGCAAATTGACAATTTCCATCCGGATTTGGGTCCATGGCAATATTCACCCCATCCAACAACTGCAGATTTTCATGGTGTGTTAAAACATGATAGTACTTAGTTCTGTGATTTTGTTTCTCTGAGCGGTTCTGTTTTAATGAATGTTTTTTAATTTTTCGTTGTTTCTCTAACGCAACAGTTAGGCTAGTCATGTTTTCGACCCCAACCGATTTGCTTACGAATCCAAGTTCGGGTTTGTTCGGTACTTGAAATGACACGATATAAACACCATTTCGTTTTACTTTTTCTACCTTGCCTTCGATAACATATCTTTTGGTTGGCACCCTGGATTTTCGAAAGGGATAGCGAATTAATACTGTCTCTCCTACTTTGTACTTGCTTGGGGAAGTTGCGTTTTTCAACAGCGACCTGTAAGCCTTTTTATTTGCTCGCCGTATGGTTTTCTTTATTTCACGAGAACTATGACGTTCTTTGGTAAAAACATGACTTCTTCCGTAGTAGGCTTCAAAGGGCGTGAGACCCCCAAGAACTCGTTTGAAACTTGTGTTTATGGCATAGGCTAAATCTTGAAGCCCTTCGACCCAGTTAAATCCACGTTTACTTTTTGTTGCAAATAGAATCTTGGCCTTTATAACACTGTTTGACCTTTCACACTTGCCCTGTGATTGAGGATGATACGGCCTACTATTGATCATTTTGATGTTGTACTTGTTCAACAAAAGTTTCATACTAGGGCCTTTAAATTCCAGTCCGTTGTCACATTGGATGATGTCAGGGGCAAGGTTAACCATCAACACGTCCTCTAATGCCTTTGCAACTTCACGCGAACTCTTCGTTTTCAGGGGTTTTGGCATAACGTACCTAGAATAAACGTCCACGACTTGTAGAATATAACTGTATGTGGACCCCTTGTAGCTAACACTTTGATTTTTCATGTTAATTATGTCAATCTGCCATCTTTTGCCTGGTTCCTCTTCTGTAATTGTCTTTGGCTTTGGCTTGTTTGTAAATCTCGGATACTTCTCATGGTAATACTTGCTATTGTACAGTATTTCAAGGATAGCTTGTTCCGAGAACCCCGTGTAATTTACTTTCAGTTTGTTGTAAATAACCCTTGCTCCACATCCTTTGTTTTCCATGAACATCTTCTCAACAAATCTAGGAAGATCTTCTTTCACAAGGACTTGCTTTCCGCCACACAATAAAGAACCCCGGTCACCAAGCTCGAAGTCCTTACGTTTTCTAATCATGGCCAAACAATTATTCTCTTCAGGTGTCCGTTTCTTCACAGGGACATCGAACGATCCGTTTAAACATCTGACAATAATGTCGTACTTCGACCTGGGCAAGCACCCTAATTGCTTCCTTTTTCTCCTAATTGCTTCCTTCATCTGAAATAATATAATAAGTTATTATACATTTATACTTCATTAGTTAATAGAGCTTGTATTGAACACCGCGTGTCGAAAACGAATGTCTCACGACATGAGCTGAGCTAAAATCACTCGTCTGATAGCTCCGCTAAAATTTACAATCCGAACTTCCGGGCAATATGCGCAATGAAAGTAGCAAGTACTTCATGTAAAGTTTCATTGAAATCCAACCGAATTCAAATTCAGGGGAAAAATAGCGGGCAAACTTATGGCGGTCAACGGACAAACGGTCTGTAGAAACCAATGCTACGTGGATGGAAGGGATATAAAGAAGGGGCCCTGGGGGCCTAGGTCGCTCACCAGAAGTCACGACTAGGCAGGGTTCGAAGGTCAAAGACCTATAAACTCCATAAAATTTAAAATGTTCAAATCTACAGATTACAGGAGCTCGATCTGATTTTGGTGGAAAATACACTTTCGAAAAAATGACTGTAGCTTAAATATTTTAGCAGTTTAGGAGTTACGCACCCGGAAGGAATGCCACGGACAATTGGATAGACGGACGGACAACTGCAAATGCACTCTGAGGGGGGGGGGGGCATAAAACATAAAAATCAATGCATGTTAAAACATCAATGCATATTAAGACAACTGAAAATTAAAATTATGTACAGTACTTACTGTCAAGAATTCTTTTGAAGTTTGAAGAAAGTTTGGATTTCAATTCTTTCTAGTCGAAAATCACAACTTTTCTTGCCGACCGCCAAGTCAAATATGGTTACTGACTTCTGAGTAAGACTCGTGTGCAAAATTCCCGCCTTTTTAAAGCGGCACGTTATCAAAGAAAAAATCGGAAACTTCAAAGCTTTGTCGGCTTCTCAGCAATATGACGTCGGAACGACAAATCAACTTTACAAAGTAATGTTTAGGAATACAGTCACACCTGTCTAAAGCAGCCAGTCAAACATCCTTATTTTTGGAGAGATATATTCATTTAAAAGAGCTCAACATCTCTTAAATCGGATTTTGGTGAAAATACACTTTCGAAAAAAAAAGTTTTAAAAATTTGAAAATTGCTATTAATGATCTCCACGAAAGTATCTGGCCCGCCCGGGAATCGAACCCAGGCCGCCTGCGTGCCAATCTGACGCTCAACCGACTGAGCTAGCCGGCGAAACAGTTACACAACCAGCAAAATCCATGTAAAGTGTGGTTAGGTTAGCTGTTTCTGATACTGCTAGTTACGACGACGACGACGACGACGACGACGATGATGATGATGATGATGATGATGATGATGATGATGATGATGATGATGATGATGATGATGATGATACTTTTGTCACTTCCAATATTAGGTTAATACAATGTATTTGAGTTTGAAAAAAAGTTTACACATCGGCAGACTATTTCATTTATTAAGAAATACATAATTTATGTACCATATACGTAGGCCATTTTCATTTTTATGAGTTTTTTTGGTATGTACCAAATACGTTTTGGCGAGCATAGAAAAACTTATTCCAACCGAATATGGTACAATGTTTGTACCATATTCGGTCGAAAATTGTACCATCTTCGGTCCGAGTATGGTACATTTGTACCATATTCGGCCGAATATGGTACAAATGTACCATATTCGTTTTTGTACCAAATACGGTCCGACAATGCCCTTTTGTAGCATAAATTCACGTTAACGTTTGCGTGCAACTACTCAATATCTCTACAGATATTGAAATAACGCTTGACATATTAGCGAAGTTTTTTTTTATTAACATGTACTGACCAGATCCTAAATTTATTACCATCGTTTAATAAGGGCTATACCCCTTTTGTACTTAACCCTTTCAGTGCGGGAACCGAATTTTGAAGGCCTTTGCAAACAGTTTGGATCCAGATGAGACGCCACAAAACGTGGCGTCTCATCTGGATCCAAACTGTTTGCTATTCTGATAGTATTCTTTGAAAAACAATCGAAGAAAATGCTAATTTTAGAAATTCAGCAGACGACATTCTAGCAGACGACAAATTTCCCAGCATGCAAAGGGTTAAGTTCGCGATGAAAATAAGGTTAAGGCTAGCGTGCAAAGTGTACATATCTATGCCACGACTACATATATTCGAACTTCACAGAGATTATCATGTGAGTCGCTGACCAATGCCTGTAAGTATTCACTTTCAATGCTACTCAATTTTAATTTTCATACTTATGTGTGTTTATAAATTAAAATGTTTTAATGAATACATCTGGTCCAAATGTGACTTTTTGAGCCACTGAACACGGTTTAATTGCCCAATGTTTAGCACTGACCGTTACCAGGTGGTGATCCAAGTTTTACTCATGTGTGTGTTTTCTCTAGAAAACCGGTTTTGTGTCTCACTGGCGTTTAACTGCGTGTTTATTTCAAAGTCTTAATACATTTAGTAATTAATCACCAATTTAATTTGTATATACGCAGAGCTATAGAAATATCGCTTTTCATAATATCTACAATTACGAATTAAACGTTTATTTTAGCAAAATGGTTACCCTTTACGAGTTGCTTTATATGTTTTGCTTTGTAATTAACAACTTAATCAAAAATGCAAATACATGTAGAAAACCAGAAATGTGTTTGTCAGAAACACTATGTCCCGTTCTGCGCCGCTTCGACTTTTTTCTTCTATTTTTTTACCTTTGACCTTAAAGGATAACCTTGACCTTGACCTTCCACCACTCAAAATGTGCAGCCCCATGAGATACACATGCATGCCAAATATGAAGTTGCTATCTGCAATATTGCAAAAGTTATGGCAAATGTTAAAGTTTGACCAAACAGACCAACGTACAGACCAACAGACCAAACAGACAGGGCAAAAACAATATGTCCCCCACTATAGTGGTTGGGGACATAAAAATAATAATTTCTGCCACAAGTAATGTTTTTTGTCCATATCCCAAACATCGACTCTCAAACCTCGCCATAGGTTGGCTAGGTCAGCAACCAACGTTGTCGAATGATCTCGTGTACACATAACGTTCGAATTCTTACAATTTAAAGTCCTCAGACGTTATGATATCTATGGAAGATTGAAACATTGACACATTTTTGTTAATTTGTGTGTGTTCTTCAATAATTGAATCTTTGCATATTTTTGGTTGAATGCGTGTTTTTAAATGGATGTTTTAAATCAAACTGAAAGTCTTCTTTATTAATATATATTAAGAAAATAGACTCATGGAAGGTTTTCATGAATTACTAATCAAATATAAACGTGAAGACATCGATTGATATACCATAATAATTTCGAATAAAGCTTATGAACAGTGTGACAATCGCCAGCAAATAAGTAGATGATAATAGGGATACATATAAATGGAAGAGCTTTAATAGGACATATTTCAAAACGGAATGTTTTGATATGCAAGATACAAAATAACCGTTAACAAAAATTTTGAAAAGATATACAAGCATTCCATAAATCCTTCATAAGGGAAGAAGATACTTTCGTTGCGGATATTTTTCCGGATGCTGCAAACGCACATGGAACAGGTTTACTGTCAAGCCAGTATGTGAAACCGTCATTGTGCACTTTCTCAGCCTCAACAATTTTACCCAGAATTCCTGTCACAAAAGCGTCCTCTATCGGCATGTACGGCAAATATTCGGACGCTCTGAACATCCTCGGAATTATGTTGCCGGAAATGACGTATGAGTTACCAACTGCATAGTTGGGATACTGAGTCAGTGGAAACTCGCTCCATTTAACAGCCCATTTGCCTAGGCGTCGGACCGGAGATTCCCAGTTAATGTGGCCGTGAATAGAACCCTTGGTTGTATACCTGAATGTCCTTAAGTAGTGCACTAGGACTGGAATGTTAACGAACACGTCTTCATCTAGTTTTAACATATAGTCGATCTCACTGCAGTAAACAGATACCCACTTGAGCGTCACCAACATTTTTCTCGTTAAGTTATAATACGACTCCACAAAATCCGCCTGTAAAATGTCACCATAGGAGTGACTTTCATTGCGGACGGCGAGATCAGTGAGCGCGTCTCCATTTCTCCCTAAAACGAACACCAATTTCACAGAAAACGGAACCGCGATATTCAGACCGTGTACTGTTTGGTCTCTGTACTTCCCAAACGACCCAATTGTGCTCCGTATGACCTCCCTAATATCGGCGTGGCTTGGAACCGATGGTACTACAATTAACAAATATGGCGATTCCAAATCACAAATGTGTCTACCAGTAATGATCAGCTTGTGGTCAATATGATTTACTTTTGTTTTCGGCAGGGAATAATACCTTGCCTCAATTGCTTTCCGTTGAAATAGAGCAACTTGTCCGGGATCGTGAAAATCAAATGTTCGGAATGTCGCATCCGGCAGCACGTATTGGAGCTCTGTACCATTGGTCTTTTTAAACATTATTATTTCAACTTTAATGTTTGCATTATTCTTCCGTCGCTCCCCTTTAGTGTTTACTCCGAACTCGCCGTTTTGTTTATAACTGGTGACGGCTCTCTGTTTTTCATCAACGGTATTTTTCGTCGACGGTTTGTCGATCCAGAGCGAGGCTCTATCGGTGACGCAGTAGAAGACGACCATGGCCGTGCTCAATACACACATGATGACGCCAATTTTTCTAGACATTTTACGCATTTCCGATGGACGATCTGTGTTTTCATACCTGTAAGTACAACAGATTGTTAAATCACAATTCAATTAACATGTAACTTTTATAGTATGTAAGACTTACATTTATTGTGCAATCAAATGATCTAATCCGTGATGGGGATTATTTTTTTAAATATAAAATTAAATAATATATAGTTACGGTTTAAAACACAATCATTGGCTTCAAATGCTAAATATTTCGCAATACATCATATAACTAAGTATCAAAATCGGTATCGAATGGCTTTTTTTTTAAATCGCATAAATATCCCCAAATAACAACGCTATTGTTTTACATGAACACAATAAGCAAAGCCTATCGCTTTATTTAACACAAGTGTGCGCAGATAATTTGACCATCAGCCATACTATATTAACCTCCATTAACCCACTTATGCCTAGCGTCTAGCAAAAGAGCATTGGCAAACAGCGTAGACCCTGATGAGACGCCGTATGATGCTCGCTTAAAGGAATTTTTGTAAGAAATATTCTAAATATAGAAATAAATATACTAGACATCCCTAATTTTGGAAATAAATTGATCCAATTTAGAAGGATGAGAGAGTCCACTAGGCATAAATGGGTTAACCTCCATTAAGCGAAAGGCATGATATACGTAATCATTTTGAAGCTGTAAAGTGCGCTTCAGACTCAAAATAAACATATGATCGTTATTAATTGTGAACGTTAGCTCACGACTAAACATATGATCGTTATTAATTGTGAACGTTAGCTCACGATTAATGTTGTTACTGAAAATTTCAAGTCAGTTCGGCTTATCTACGGAGAGCCTACTACCAGCGACACATGCCGTATCCGCGCGAGAAAGAGTTGTATAATCTATGCAAGAGGTTTGAGTTATCCAACTATATTCATTCACAAATGAAAACATTATATGAATATCGTGTTAAATGTAATGGTTTCGAACGGAGCTTATATAGAAAAGAATCAATAAACAATTATTGTATTATACGTGTCTCGGAAGAGATTGTTTATGAATTATTAAAATAGTCCACTTTCTGCTTCGTCGTCATGACATAGTATTTTTGCTCAGCTCATTCATAATCTGCGGCTATTAATAGATATAGTATATAGATAGTATAAGGTTACGCTTGTTTACATTCACAGTTCTCAATTTATAAAACGTTGAACACGAGTTCAATAATTACTACAGGGATACGAAAGACAACACCAAAAATGCTTCCTTATCGCCAAAAACATATATAAAAAACAATTACATATAACAAGAATCTATTAATAGATGCGGGAAATGATAAAACAAGTGTAGTGGGGAAAGTGATAACAACGCAATAGAATAAGGTTGTAAACGCTTGTTTATTGCGTAACTTCGTTGACAGCGCTTGACTGGCCGGAAAATCTGCAGCAGGACATGTAAATGAACTTTGAAATCTGATCTGGCTGGAAAATCTGCAGCAGGACTTATAAATGAACTTTGAAATTCACACATTCACGTGTGCAGAGTGCAGATGAGGTTATTAGTTACCAACCTTAATTAATATCGGCCGATTCTTTATCAGATAAACGGAAGAAAACGGCAAAGTAACGTTTTTTTTTAAAGAAAAACGTTTTATTTTAATATTTACATGAATTCCATTTATTGTTGTTTTATAATGATAAGTAAAACGCAGTTCATGGGGGGGTGAAATTCGTGACAATCGGAAACTATTGATCAACTTTCGCTAAAACTCAACAGAAAACAACAAAACTGCTTGGGTTGACCATTTTCGATATAATTGTGTGTTTAATATATGTTTAAAACTTTAAATTATACTTTGCATTTTGACTCGGTACTAAATCGTCCGGGGAAGACACAATGGAATATCGATAAACGTTGATAACACATTATTGCTTTAGAGATGAGAAACACAAACTACCAAAAAATATAGTTTCATGAAATCGTTTCATTATCTATTCACACACGTTTGCCGTAATCTTCAGTCTGTATGGAAGTCGTTCTTGAAAGACTGAAACGCTACCGAAAATTGCCAGTTCGCTATAAATAACACAGTATAACACAGTTTGACATCAATTTCCTATCGAAACGTATTGTGCAAAGATGTTCCATTTATATAAAACAAAGATATTTTTATAGATCCGCGTCATGCGAAAATGGGTCTTTGCCATATGCGACTAGCGTAGCTATGGTCCAGCCTGCATATCCCGCAGTAGGTCAGGAGATACATAATGAGACCACGAAACCTTGCGCAACTGCGCAAACAGGGCTTTAGCTTCGCTAGTCAACGTGCCGTTAGACCTATTTCCGCATGACGCGGCGAGAAAAGTATGATCCGAATGCGTCGAAAAAAACTGCATGTCGAAAGAAAACTGCATGCATATCAAATATTTCAATACCATATATGTCGGTAGTGAAAAACAATAACTCATTATAAGCAAATTGGGGACACAAATTATGTGATCTCCCGTATTATAACTTTTATTTACATACATTTTCGTGTTGTTTGAAACACGTGCAATTAATAACACGAATTTCAGCGGTGAATATGAGACAAACAAGTGACAAAAATTACTAACAATAATTTAAATATTTTTGTTTAATTAAATTATTTAAAGCGTATTTTTCTAACTCTATTTCAAAGTCACGATAATATATTTAAGCGTTTCCGATCAACAAAATCGCCAATGGCATTGAATCTGTCAGCTCGCGATTAAAGTTGAACATGTAAAAGAAAATTGCGATTGTACAAAACATCAAGGTAACTCTATACATTATATAGTATTCATTAGTTTAAGAGAGCTCGGTCAGCAGCTGGAGAATGCATGTCGCGATCGGGGGAGAGTCGCGATCGGGGGGAGAGTCGCGATCGGGGGGAGAGTCGCTCGCAGAAGATTTTCTTGAAGACTCCGAAGGGCGACTCTGTAATCAAGCGAGTACCGTTATCCATCGACTCGGACGTCCTCTCCTGCTGACTTCGCTGAATCCCAGAATGTGGAAGGATCGCTTAGCGGAATGGTTGTCAGTAGGTAAAAAAACGGTTTCACTACATCGCAGGAAGAGGGACAGGTACAGAGGAACTGGCAGCGTAGAGGACGAGCGTGGCAGAGATACAGGCCAGGATTTCGAGGTGATGGCCTATAAGGATAATGAAAGTGTCGAAGGCCGGCGGTACCCAGTTCGCTAAATGTGCTGAGGAAACCGTTATGGGGTTCGAGTCGACAGACTGTGGCGTCTAGAGGCCATACAAGCAGCGGAGCGCGCGAGGAGCGGGAAGACGATCTTCTCTAGTTTTCAGCACTCCCTTTGCAGAGTAACATTGTCCTTTTAAGGGCAACCAGACATCATCTGTCGTTAAATTGTCTTCCAGTGCACATAATTATTAAAGGTGTCATTTGCAACCATGCGCTAGTCTATCTGGATCAAAATTATTTCGTTCGCGAATACCCGGGCAGCCGAGGTGAATTTGACAAGCCACATTACAGTCATGTATTCTGACAAAGATGCGTCATGAGAGTTACTTTCAAGTCGCCAAACAGTTGCCATTTACGTAATATAAAACGGTACATTAAAGACAATGTCGGGCATCATCCTCACACATTTTAATTATAAACAATAGTTACAAATAAAAAGTTAAAAGGAAATGGTGAGCAATTGAATCCTTGTGGCGAGTAAGTTGCCAAACCAACAACCTTTAAAGAATCTACGCGTAGCAATTTAATTTCAGTACATGTATGTATATTTCGCTTTTATAGCCATTTGTTAATATTGACTGATTTAAGTCCCTTTGTACGCATATAAAAACGTGCCTAAAACGTGGCATGAAAAGCGTGCATGTTGCGACAGACCAGGTGTTGTAACTCAATATAGACGTGGAATTCAGAACATTAAGTATTTTAGGGTGAAAAATATAAATCGGAATAAATGCACACAATGAAAAATTATTGACCCATTGAAACTATAGAAACAAGGGCTGTTTGTAAAACATGCATGCCCCCCATATGGGCCTGTCCGATGTAGTGACAGCCATTGTGTGAATACGTTTTTTGTCACTGTGACCTTGACCTTTGACCTAGTGACCTGAAAATCAATAGGGGTTATCTGCGAGTCACGATCAATGTACCTATGAAGTGTCATGATCCTAGGCAAAAGCGTTCTTGAGTTATCATTCGAAAATCATTTTACTATTTTGGGTCACCGTGACCTTGACCTTTGACCTTGTGACCTCAAAATCAATAGGGGTCATCTGCGAGTCATGATCAATCTACCTATGAAGTTTCATGATCCTAGGCATATGTGTTCTTGAGTTATCATCCGAAAACCGTTTTACTATTTCGGGTCACCGTGACCTTGACCTTTGACATAGTGACCTCAAAATCAATGTGGGTCATCTGTGAGTCATGATCAATCTACCCATGAAGTTTCATGATCCTAGGCGTATGCGTTCTTGAGTTATCATCGGGAAACCATTTAACTATTTCGGGTCACCGTGACCTTGACCTTTGACCTAGTGATCCTCAAAATCAATAGGGGTCATCTGCGAGTCATGATCAATGTACCTATTAAGTTTCATGATCCTAGCCCCAAGCGTTCTTGAGTTATCATCCGGAAACCACCTGGTGGACGGACCGACCGACAGACCGACAGACCGACCGACATGTGCAAAGCAATATACCCCCTCTTCTTCGAAGGGGGATGGGGGCATAAAAATACATTAATTTACGAATTAACAGTACAGTTGATGGTTCGTTCATAAAAATATTGGTGACGGTGGAGTAGAGGAGTTACGCGTTAATGTCAGTACATGAATAAAAATGAAATGTAAACACATTAAATGAAGCATTTAATTTCAGGCTAATTATATTTAATATTTTTTAATTTGGTTTGATCGAGATTTTAATACAAAGCTCGTTAATACCAATACATTTATTATGAGAATTATGGTGTGGTTTATTCTTTGTTAGACTTACAGACTTTTCCTTAGCGCCAACTTAGATATACGTTGAATTTCTTTTTTCATCTTTGTAATCATAAGTGGAGTTTGTGAGAATCCTGCATGAAATTATGAGAGATTGTTAATCAATGGCATATTCCTCATTTGTCAAAACCTCACCACTATAGACAATTAAAAGTTACATTACATTGGTGTTCAAAAGTCGAACTTCATGTTCGGATGACTGTAAGGAATATTAAATACGTTCAAAGAGCGAACAACTGCAGTGCCTTCAGCGCTTTGATTTTTGCATAAGCTATTGGTGTGAAGGTCAAATAAAGGTAGATACATACAAATTACATAAGATACACAATACGCATGTGTTATATTTGACGGCATAAAACTACGCATCACGCTTACATTTCTTACACAATAAACATGAATTTACATTTTGAGTTCAATGCAATGTAAGTATTCCAGTTTTCGAACACAAACTTAACTTAAACAGCATCACGGACAGATTATTTGATCGAAAGTTTTCGTCTTCCTTTAAATCAAAGACCTATACAATATATTATTCTTTGTTAGTCTCTATTAGTCTTTGGATGTTACAACTTTTGATTGCGATGAGTCATAAACCAATACGCATATCATATTCGCCCTACCTGAATAATACTGAATGAAGAGAACAACTATTTTAACTTCAATATTAAAGTCCACCATACTGCAGGAGCATTCTCAAAATCCGGTTCTATAATTCAAAATTAATTATCCAATAGAACATAACACTTAATCCACCACTTAGTCTAAATGCATTCGCAAAGAGAGTGTTTACCAACAGCCCAGCCGAACGGGGTTATCAGCAACGAAAATGGCGGCTGCGCATCAGGTAGGCAATAGCGAGGGTTGATTCGGCAGTCTAGAACTTCTCAAGCTGCGATTGCGCAATGATGGAACGTACTGATAATGCCAAATTAATGCAGCAAACAGGCCACAACAAATTAAGTCAAGTGTTCATCGGCTTTGCCGCACCTAAAAAAGCTAAAACGAAATAAAAATATTTTTATCCTATTACCAGACTGAAAATCGATAGTATAACAACGATCGTATAAACTTGAGCTTTATACAATCGCTATTTTAAAATTAGATTTGGGTTTTTCCAAAAATTGGAGAATCTGTTTTTGTCAACTACGGAAAAACAAAATCGTCGAAAATTGCGATAATTGATTATTATTTAGAATCTATTATTATTATCTAGAAAAACACATTGTCGAGAAAAATTTAACTTTTACACGCCACCGATATACTATTCCAAACTGCGACTCCAATGCGTTCAGAGTAATGAAGGTTTAGTCCAAGGTGTACAATATGCCCCAAAAACATTAAGTTAAAACATAAGTGCGAAAGTAAAGAAACTTTCTGGACATCAACAAATTTGCTGGGATTGTATTGACTTATTTTATTGAAATGCAATTGCTTACTTACAAAACTTACTTAAAATCATATGTATGCTTTAATATGTAATGAGTAGTCAAGTAAATGGTATTTGTATCTACTCTATTGTGTTTGTGTTTTTTGTCTGCACAGACTTGAACCAAACACACTTACCTTGATATAGTAGCAGTTTTATTCCATTAAACTGCGAATTTACAATATAACATAGATCCATGTGGAATTCCCTTTGATTTAAAGCTCATCGAACAGTAAAGCAACGTTCAACTATCGTATTTTTATTCAAGTAACATTACTCGTGTGATGCTTTGCAAAAAGAAAATCAGAATCTTGTGTGCTCCGATATATAAGAACTGTGCCATATATATTATTAATGAATGGTTTCTTAACCTGTGGTAGGCCTCACAATTAGCGGATCTTACACGCAAAGGCGGCTTAAGGCGAGGGCGAGGGACGCATACCCATTTAGATTTTCCTAAATTCTTTTTTTTCAACAAATAGAGAAATTAAAGCATGTGTCCCTGAAAGTATTTAGTCATTTATAGTTTGTTTTATTAGGATAAGCTGAATTAGTGTGTTTGTTTCTATAGGGGTTTTCAATAATGCCTTTGTGACATTGTAAAAAAAAGTTAAAATTAATAATATGTGAAATAAACACTATCAATACTGTTTTGTACAACAGTATCAACTACAAACAAAGTACACTCCAGCTGCACCAGCAGGACGTCATTAATGTTTATCCATGCAACACATGGGCATATATTTAGACCAAGGACAGAACAGACTACAACGAACCCTAAATAATATCAAAGCGCTGAAGGCCCTGAAGATGTTCGCTATTGCATAATTTAACACGCAATTCATTTTTGAAAATCAATCGCAAGTTTGAAATGAACCTACGCCATTCAACTTTATAAAGTGTGTGTCATAGCGCACGGGTCGAGTTTTGTGTGCACTTTTTATCATCCTTATTATTTCATAGAAATAACGAAGACAAAATAAAAACAACATGCTTTTTGGAAGTTCTGAAAGCATAGAAAGTATGATGAAAATGGTAATGATAACTTAATATAAAGAAAATTTGCAGTCACCATCATATTAAAGGAATATTTTTTTCTAATATCAAATGACTATCTCACCAAGAATATAAATTCATAATGAAAGTTCCGTGTACAAAACTTTTGATTTTTGACACCATATACAAATTCAAAATATACAATAATCTTCGTATCTTGTATATGGAGGAATAAAAGTATATAAACATTGCTGTTTATGCTTTACTTGTTACCCGAGCATTTCACACGGTGTCAACAACGCTAACATAAACATAGGTATAGAGCACTAATGCGCTTTTAGGCATAGCTGTTTCAGTTTTCATCTTAGTGACTTTTACATAACGCCAAAAGACACGCATGAATATTTTCGAATATTTAATAAGCTGATTCGAGATACAACCTCTGAATTTTTGCTACATCACTGCGTAAGTGCTCAATTCAAAGGATGTAGCACTGTTCAGTGTAAGAAATTCCGGACTACTCTCTGTATGCTCAAACGACACAAATTGTGGCCCTGTTACAATTACGCGTTACAATCCATCTCGCAGAATTTCACTTTCGCCTCCAAGATGAGAAGACAATCATTAGCGAAATAGTATAGTGTCACGATAAGAGAAAATCGTTTAATTATCATACCACAATGTTTGCCGTACTTGGTCAGCACGTCTGGAAATCATTCCTTCATTTGTGGATAGGCTGCCATTATTAACAAGTTTGCTATTTTCAATTCAATTTTGTATCAAAAAGCATTGTTCTTAAATGTGGCATTTTCAATTCGCAATGAGATTTGTAATGACCCTCGTCACGCGAAAATGGGTCTTATTCCATATGCGCCCATCATATTAATAGCCCACTCAGCTCTCCCTCCTTCTGGTAAGGAGAAACATAACATATTGAGTGATTTTAAAGCGAACAGCATCGCCTATGGCCTGACTGCGCAAAAGCACATGTTGGGTTTAACAAACGCTTGCCGAAACGCATAAGACCCATTTTCGCATGACGGCGCTATTGACGTGTGATTTAAATGTGTCGAAAGAAAACTGCGATTAAATCAAATATAAACATACGATATATTTCGATAGTGAAGAAAGATAGTCATAACAAGGCATATGAGGACACATATGAAGTGCTCTCCCGTAGTATATTTTTTATTTACTCACACTAATGTGTGGTTTGACAATGCTAACACACATTTCATGCGGTGAATATGCAGCTTACAAGTGAAAAACACAACACAATAGTTTAACTTTTGTTTAATTGTATTTAATCATTTAGAAAAGTAAATTGCTAACTTTATTTTTAAGTCAGCGTATACGCCGACTACATTTTTAAAAGACATTTATTGTTATAAATATATTTAATATAATATATTAAGTTGTTTTCGGTTTTAGCGATTAAAAAGCATTTTCGAGGTTGCCTATAGTATGCCTGTACTAATTGATGAACTCATATCCAACTGTCTATGTATTGAGAACTGTGAATATAAACAAGCTTAACCTTCTACTAACCTTCTACTATTGCATTCGTATTATTATTATAAATTGTTTGTTATATTCGGGATTAGCAATTATGAAACCTTTTTTTTTTGTCTATCGTATCGCTGAAGTTATTGTTGAACTTATGTTCAACGTTTTATAAATTGAGAATATAAATAAGCGTCAACATTTTCCCGAATCTCTCAATTTACGACCTGTACTACGTCATTGAGTTGTATGCGAGAGCGTAACCTATTGCGTTGTTATAACCCGTAAACTTTCCTTTGTTTATCGACAGGCGCATCTTTTAATAGCATCATATCATGAATGCCAAAACACCCGCGAAAAAGAACCACGTGACCAAATAGGACACAAAACGCAAATACCATGCGACTACGACTTTTATTATGTAAGAACGCTCCGCAATTCCTTTGAAGCCGGAGCCTTGTGATTGCTATTACGTAAATAATTGACCTCTAACTGAAGTAAGCAAAGGAAACGCAGCACCTAATTGACCCATTCCTTCTATGTGCGAAGGCAGATTGAATTTTACTAATGTATGGTTTGCCTATTATAACACACATTATACTGCGGTAAATATGCGACTAACAAGTAAAAAACACTATAATTAAACTTTTGTTTTGAATTAAGTTATTTAGAAAACAAAATTTCAAACCTTATTTCAAAACAGCAAGACTACATTTTTTAGAGAATATTATTGTTATATTTAAATGTTTTTTAACAGTTTCAGCGATAATGAAACATCTTTTTATGTTGTCTATCGTATCCCTGTAATAATTGTTGAACTGGTGGTCAACGTATTATTAATTGAGACCTGTGAATATAAACAAGCGTAACCTTATACTGTTGCGTTATTCTCACACGGACTCCCCTTTGTTTATCGCCAGCCTCAGATTTATGAATGAGCTGAGCGAAAATACTACGTCACGCACACGCAACAGAAAGTGGACTATTTTAATCATTCATAAACAATCGCCTCCGCGACATGTACAGTACGATCATTGTTTATTGATTCTTTTCTATAAAACACCGTTCGAAAATATTGAATGTAACACGATAATAATATAATGTTTCCATTTGTGAATACACATAATTGGAGAACTCAAACCTCTTGCATAAATTATACAACTCTTTCTTGCGCGGATACGCAAGCGGGTATTGAACAATCATACCTAGGCCGTATCGACCTGAATTTCACATCAAGCACTTTAGACGGTCGCTAAAGCGACCATCTAAAAACTGGGGTAATCGCATTGGAGTGCTCAATAGAAAACATAGCATCGGAAATTAATAGCCTGTTAAGGGCTTTAGAATGCCACACATAACCAAGATTAACTTAAAAAACATATACGAGTGACTACAACCAAATTGGAAAAAGAAAAAGAGAATTTTTACACGCCTAAATGGCTAAGTAAATTTCAGCCCATGTTACGTGTGTTTCAATTAAAATAGACTTCAGTCGCTTATTTCATGGATTGGTGTGTCTATTTTATTTTTCGATTATCGATTAGCTTTCATTTTGGATTTTGACAATGAAATAAGTTCACACTTACAATGTTGGCCTTCAAAATTTAGTGGACAAGCAGCTTTAACCGTTTTGCGCATTAAAATTGTGACCTTGTTGGGTGCATTGTGCGTTTAGTGGATAGCGTAATAATCGAATTCATTTTACAGTTTAAAGACGTATTAGTTTGTACATGTATATTTCGTTTACAAATACTATTCACAGTATCATCGTCTTCAATTAAACATTGAGTTGGTAATATACATACAAACAGTGTTCTTTTTTTCATTATAATGTTTATTGTGGCATAGATCGTTCCTTTCGATAATCTGTCAAAACTGAAAAAGAGGCTACATGCGTTTTGATGGCAGCCTTAACTGAATGTTGCCGCCCCAATATACGATAACAATTGTAGCCGCACCTGAAACTGTTCGTCTTCAGCCCGATTTCTTCTTTTATCGATCTACAGATGCAGCAGAATTTAGTGCCGGTTTCTTATTGTAAATTATTCATTATTTGCCAACTTATATAGTTTATCATGAATATTTATTGTTTCCAGGAACAATTCGTGTTCAAATATATCTACATGTCAACATGTTACTTTAAGAATTTTAAATGTTATTCATAAGAAGTAAAGACAGGCATATGTCGCATTGAATGTAATTTGGGAGTTATTTCTGTTTTACAGTTACCGGTAAGCACGTCCTTACGACATAAATTGTCCCAGTACTGTTCCAGGGTGCAGAATTACGGAGTTTTCTGGGTTTCATACACGGGCAGGACAGAATGTAAACACACCGTTAAGAACTTTATTTGTGCAAATATCTCAAGGTATTGACATACATTTGCAAAAATCTTTAGTGTTTAAAAGACAGTTTTTCATGCAGTTTGTGCAGATATCTAAGGTAATCATTCAATACGTTTGAAATCGTTGACAAAATTTCACGTTGCGTGAAGAATAACCGTGTACAACGAATGCAAAAGATACCAAATTTTTTAACAAGAACGCAGGCTTATTCAACGAAGAAGTTCTGATATATTTCACATTGCCATAAGCAGCATAAAAACCGTCTTTTATGCAGTAGTTAAAATTCTTAAGAAAAATAATTTTATAAAGTTATTTGAAATAAAGCACCACTTACCGTCGTGTATACATCCATTAAAGTTAAAAGGTGGAACCCCAACCAAAAAGCCACGTGATCCTGCACACTGTGTTCAACAGAACTGAGATTACAAGAGCCTTTTCATAGACAAAACTACAGTCTCCTCAAGTGTTAATGTTGATAGAACAGAAGAACATGATATTCACAAGTTGTATTAAGCTAGCTGAAGTACTTGTCGGAAAGTCGCAGGGCCCATGTGTTTGTTTTCACTTATTTTTGTAGCCAAAGCCACTACAATCCATGCACGGGGTACGGACATAAGCCCCTAGGACAAAAACCCCTTCAAAAAAGTGCACGCTTGGACATTAGCCCACAGGTGTTTTAAAACGTTCAATTTTTTTTTTAAGTAAGCATTTTTATTCCATTTTTTTAATTTCATATGCAAATACAAACAATAAATAGCTTGTGCCACACACGTACATTTTAGTGTGTTTAATTACAATTTCTTTACTATTTTTTTCATTGGAATCTATTTATTTTGCAAACATGTTGCTATCTGACACCATCCAGAAGTCTAAAATTACCTTATAATTAGATACATAATATGTTGTTGTTGCTGTTTAAAAAAACCATTAATTCCATTAATTTAAAAAAGATGAAATTAAATACCTACAAATGAATGTAAAAATAGGTAGGGGCTAATGTCCTAAGGGGCAAATGTCCTAGGGGGCTAATGTCCAAAGGGGCTAATGTCCTAGGGGCTTTAGTCCTAGGGGCTAATGTCCCAGAGGGCTAATGTCCTACACTCTCACATCCACATACTGAATTTCGGCTGTATAGTTTAATAAGAGCGCTGGAGGCACTTAAGTTGTTCGCTATTGCATAATCTTAAATGCAACTCAGTTTTCAAAATTATGTTATAGCTTTTTATATCGCAATTTTGAAATGATTACAACCCAATCAAATTTCAAAGGCCTAATTGATCCACAGTCGCAAATTTGTATTCTATGTTTTATTGGATTGAGTTGTTCAAGCTTTGAAAAAGCTAGTTGCCCTGCATTTTAGCCCAACTGTAACCAACTTTTGAAATTGAGTTTTCTGGGCTTAAATCTACTGGCCCAGACTAACAGGCAACCACTAAACCTGTAAGTTATTCATGATGTAAGATCTGACAGTGTATTGAACTCATTCAATTTGCAAGTCTGAAGACATTTCATGAAGATCAGACAATGTGGCTTCGAGAGTGTTAACAAGTCAAATGTTGACGCCACACGAAGGACAAAGGGCGGTAACAAAAGCTCACCATGGGCACATTGTGCTCAAGTTACCTAAACATCAGAGCAAGTGTATGTCGATGCATAAGTAGACGGTTTATTGGTGATTTTCTGTTGGAAATGATACAGGAATTTAAAGAGCTTGTTAAATAATATATAAAAAACGATTGTATTTGTTACGACCACAGGTATTGACAAGAGATCTATCGCAACCAGTCATTTGTTGTGATTACTTTAAATTAAGTTTTCAGACAATTTAATTATTGTTTCCAATCTTGATGAAACTAGCGCAGAATGACTTGAACATATCTATACCTTCGCGTGCTAAATTAGTCAACCGGGTGAAATCTTTGAAAGCCACAATATAAACCACATTTATGACTTAAGCTTCAAACAACTTGGTTAGAATGTGTACGTCCAAACCCTCGTTACCACGGTAGAGGCCACATTTATGACTCAACCTTCAAGATACTTGTTCAGATTGTCTTGAACATATATAAATGGATTTTGAATCTAGGTCACATACATTCAAAAACTAAGTCACCAAGTCAAATAGGATAAAATTGTTTATCCTGCCACATGCCTTTAAATCAGCCCGATAACCAGGTAACCTAATATCCCAAAAGATATTAGGCTAGATGACCACGTGACCTCGAATATCCGTCAGTCGCTATCCGCGCAAGCGCATGCATTTACTATTTTCTATTAATAAAATATACTTTTTTCTATTAATAAAATACCAAATACATGTAAAAAACTGTTTGTTAAAACATTATTATTTAAACAGCATAATTTCGTCTTTGTGTATTGATTTAATAACGAGTAACTCGATTTCTGTGTGTTTTAACAAGAGGAAGCTAGCCTAAGCGCTTTGCCTGACGTGACGTCACAATGTTTTTTTCGCGCGTGATGTTTACTAATTTAAATATTTAAACACAAACTACTCGAAAACTAGATATTTGAGAAACAGTTTAACGAATGTTGTTAATGTGACAGGATAAATAGAATAATACGTTGGTGACGTAGATGGAGAAGGGTTATCTGGCTCGTCGGAGGATCTTATCGGGTTCGCCTTAAGCTCACCCGATAAATTCCTCCGACTTGCCACATAACCATTCTCCATCCACGTCACCAACCTATTATTCTCTATATCCGCTCTAAACATTAATTTTATGAAACTTTTAAACTCTTTATAAAACTTGGTCAGAATGTTCATCGTGACAATATATATGCCGAGTTCAAATCTGGGCTGCATGTATCCAAAAACAAGGCCAGTGTATTAAGTTGTCGACAATTGTTCTGAAGTTAAACTCAGGTGAGCACTTCAGGTCCATCATGCCCCTCTTGTTTTATATTGACCGTTTCCATCTCAGAAGCAAAGTGAAAATGGCTATTTGCAAACAGCATAAAACCAGAACAGCCTGCGAGTTCTAAAATACCGTATTTTTTTTACAATTATTAGTTTATATTGAATACAATTTTACGTCTGGAATATTACATTACTTAAAAAAAGTTCATATTTTCAGTATATTCGGTAATAAATCGAAAGTGCACCGCGAAAATAGGTGACATAACGATATAATCACTATATATTACGCAAGTAGATTGATCATTTTACATATAAAATATATACAATTCACTACGCATGCACAATTTGCATTCCTGTGTTTGCCATGTGACGATGATGATCAATATACTCAGGCGTATAATTAACTGGTAGTTATCTAGTCGACAAACCCAGTAAAATTTATTACCGAATATACTGAATATGAAAACTACACAACTTTTGTTCAAGTAATGTAATATACCAGTCGTGATATTTTAATCAATATAAACTAATAATTGTAAAAAAAACACGGTATTTTACAACTTTTCTTTTCTTCGTCGTCGTGGTTGACAGTCCTTTTAAAGTATGAGGGAAGCTAGAAGAATAAAAAGTGGGAAATTGATAATAAAATTTAATAAAGAGTAGCACTTAGAACAATACATACAAATCAAAGTTTAAACAACAAACTTTGGCTTCTGACGTTGAGTAAGTTTACAATAACAACTTAATTCTATTACAGTAGACTGAAGTAAATGGATTAAATACAACATAGGTGAATAAAAAGAATATACTACTTAAAAATATAGGTTAATTTAATTTCGATTGAAAATACGCACTATATTCTGTTGAAAATATCATGAAAATGGCCCATACCATATTAACTTGACATCTTGTAACTATTAAACAGAGGGTTTATCAATAATTTGATCAAAATACTATACAAAAATGTGTCACTAAGTTGTCATGCTTTAGCTCCTAATGCCAGCTAATGTGTTGTTATTGCCACAAAATATAAATAAAACATGAATAGCTCTCAACCCAAAATTTACTTGATTTATGAAATATTAATAATGAGTAATTCACTTTGCTTGAAATCCACATGTTTGAATTGCAAAAAAATAACCCATGTCCTCTAAATGACAATTTATTAAATATCTAGCCATCACCCACAATACTACATGAAGAGTGAATGTTCATCAAGAATTGTCCAACTTAATCAGCAAACATGTACCAGTAAAATGGAATTAACTATGGAATTACATGTGAATAAAGAAACATTTATGAATGTCTAATACAAAATTAAAAGGATTGCTGGTCTTTGCAAAGGATGTTGTTTAATCTTGATACTAATAATGCCACTAAATAACAAGGAACAACATTTTTGTCAGACTTTAACATTGTTGTGACCTGCTAGACCCTTGAACAACTGACATCAATTTGCTTAAAATAAAAAGATTAAATATCTGGCATTACGCATTACCATAGTGATGACAACTTTAGATTGTGTACAAAATGGGATCAAATGTAGCACCCAATATAAAGGACTTGACTCTAGTTTCTAATGTATTCTAGTAAAAAAATGAAACTTGATTTTCAAACAAAGAAACTGTAAAGTGTAATAGAAAAGTTGTTAATATGTTTGTAATGAAAATATTGGTTTTATACATTAATGGACTAAGTGAAATGAACAATAACATGAAATAACTATGACATTGGCTTACACTATTAACTACAGCTAATCTAAATGTTATGCTTACTAGTAATTTGTTTTACAGGCCAATGGAGAATGAAAATTGTAGACATGATTGTTCTACGTTGTAAGTATGTATTACAGAGAATACACTGACATCTCTATAAGCCATGTCACTGTATGTATTACAGAGAATACACTGACATCTCTATAAGCCATGTCACTGTATGTATTACAGAGAATACACTGACATCTCTATAAGCCATGTCACTGTTGATCTGCTTTGCACTATTACCTCCAGGAAATATTTCATGTTGATATTAAATTTGTATTACTTCAGAATTCAGAAAATATTCCAATCACAAAATGTAAACACCAAAAATTCCGGTAATAAGCAGATTTATGATATAGTACGCAGCCAAGTTTACTGTTATAAATAAAACTACACAAGACAATTCAAAATCGTCAATTAAGCCATGAAACACTATAACACAATTAAGAGTAAATGAAGTACATGTCAGAAAATAAACAATAACAAAGTCTGATAATAATTATCTTTATAAAAACTCCCATTCTATATATAAATGCATGCAAACAGCATCAAGGACAAAACCTCAAATCACAAAACAATAATTTAACATTTCTGACGCAAAAAGCAAAGCCATTATGAGAAATAAAAAAAAATCATTTAAGTTTAATTTGTATAAAACTTCTAGATTGTAAGTGTAAATGTACAATGAAGAAATGTACATACAGCAACATGAGCAAATATAAAGCACACTTAACAATTGTATCCATCATCACCATTTGTATTTAGTTATTTAATCGTTTAATTCATTTGTGTTCACGTTTTTAAAATAAGCAAATTTATAAAACTGGCCCTTGGGGGCATACTGGTACAAATTGGTCCAAACAAAATAGTGTTTATCAAAAAATGCAATGAACCTGTAAGAAATCAATCAATAGAGAACAATCAAATATAAAAAAGTCACAAACAGTGATTACTCCACAACACATGTTTCAACGAAGACAAATCCACTATATATTCTACAGAGCACATTAAGACAAAGGGCCATAATTCAGCAAAAACATTTTGAGAAAGAATTCCTTTCATAACTGTCATGTACACATCAAGATAACTCAGCTTTAAAGTCTGAGCAAAACCGGCCCAATACCTAGAGGAGTTAAAGTCACAAAGTTCTAGCAAGTATGTATTTCATAGCAGAAAAACAAAGGGGTCATAATTGGGACAGAACTTTTAGGAGTCAAAATTCCTTTAAATATGATCAGCTACACAAAAATATACAACTGTGCAATAGGTTAAACAGGAGTTTTAATTTTGAAAATATATTGAAAAAAAACACGCTTTAATTCTGCCACAGGAGCACCCAAAATTTCTTGCTTAACAGTAATCTACGAGTTAAGATCATTTTACTGTGTAAGTTTCAACAGGATCCACCCATTTCTTAAATTGCAGTTGAAAACACAACATTTTGAGACTTCATATTCTATGAAGAAAAACAAAGGTTCATAAACCTGCAAAAACCCATTCCATCCTCGATTCCTTCCTTAACAATCATCTACATATTAAGGTCGTTCAAAAGTGAAAGTATGAGCAGGAGTTGAATGCACAAGCTTTTGTATTAAAATTACAGACAAGGGCCATTATTGTCCTAAAACTAAGCGCAGCCTAAATTCCTTTTTTAGGAGCATTTAAACAATGTTCACTGTGAAAGCCAATGCACCCAGTAGTAAACAAAGAGTTGAAAATAATAGCTTCGGCATGAGCGTACATAAATACAATTTAACTAACAAGAGCAATGCTAATGTCTCCCAAAATATGGAAGCATAACATAACATTAGTGTAACAAACAAATATTGTAGACATCATGTAACACATCCAACTGATTGATTTCAGTAACAAGATCATTTTTATTTAGATCGTCTATTTGAAGCACTTCACTTTATATTGCACTTCTTTGGGCAATGGCAAATGAACACATGTAAAACAAACAAACTGTTGCCAAAACATAGAGCCTAAAAACTGAATCCACCATATATTCTGCCGTAAACAATGGGCCCAAATTTTGCAAAAGCTGGTTGCATAACATGTATGATCATGTAAATATTCAAGAAATTAGACTGTGAAAAACGAGTACGTTCCAACCATTAGTTGAAAACCTGAAAACAAGCAATTATATTTTAGGACTATATATTCCTTATTGAAAAAAAAGACAAGTCATAATTTTGCCAAAATTGGTCCCAGCCAAAATTCTTTTTTTTAAGATAGTCTAAACTTTACGCTCATTCAAAAATGTGAAAGTTTTAGCATCATCCACACAGTGTTTGAAGAGCTTTACAGGATCATATATTCTTTAATGGAAAAACAGAAAAAGTGCCACAATTCTACCAAAACTCCTTGGTAGTGAAAATTCCTTTCTATACAATACACCACACATTACAGTCATTCAAGTGTTAAAGGGGCCTTTTCACAGATTTTGGCATGTTTTGACGTTTGTCATAAAATGCTTTATATTGATAAATGTGAACATAAGATATAAAAAGCTCCAGTAAAAAATCAAGAATAAAATTTAAAAAAAGAAAAAAAGGTAACCTGCAGCAGGGCTCGAACCACTGACCTCTGGAGTCCTGGAGTAAAAGTAATACCCACTTAGACCACATGGCAATCCTTCCGAACACAATATCTGATGTATTTTATACTTTATATAAGCAATCCTCGTAGTTTCACAGAATATAACGACAACGACAGATCTCTCTGTCATCAGTATTTGTTTCGCGTTGCAACGCTTTATAATTTTTGGGGTTTTAAATCGTCAAAAGATGCATAAAATGGTTATTTTAGAGCATGGTAAATGTTCAGTATTACTGTTTCCTCACAAATTTCATAACTAAAGCGAAAATTTGCGAATCTGAAACAACTTTTTTCAATTTTGTCAATTTACCCAAAAGTGAAAAGGCCCCTTTAACATTTAAGCACGATTCACCAATTAGTAAAAGAGGAGTTCAAAACAAAGGCTTGGGAACATACATACATAAGTACAAACAGATGGACATTTCAAGTGTATTGCTAAATGTCTTAAATTCTGCGAGAGCATTTAAATATACGTTCAAAACTGACAATTATAAAACAATATGCAAAAAGGGTCAAGATACTTTTTCAGTTCAGTATCATATTTCAACTAGAGATTATTTAAATTGGCTATTCAATTGGATATTTATTTACATTTGAAGACATCGTATTATAATAAGCTTTATTATTTTTACACAAAACAAGAGATGTGTTTGTCAGAAACACAATGCCCCCTACTGCGCCGATTTGAAGCCATATATTTGACCTTTGACCTTGACGGATAACCTTGACCTTTCACCACTCAAAAGCTCCATGAGATACACATGCATGCCAAATATCAAGTTGCTATCTTCAATATTGCAAAAGTTATGGGAAATGTAAAAGTTTTCGGACGGACTGATGGACGGACGGAGAGACTGACGGGCAGTTCAACTGCTATATGCCACCCTACAGGGGGCATAAAAAAACATGTGTTGTGCTTTCTCTTGAAGAATACATATTTATAAGAACATGAAACCATAAAAATGTCTTCAAGGATAGAATAACTTGATATGACGACAATATATGAATCATGATTATTGTACAATTGTACTTTTGAAAGGAACCTTGGAATATAAATGGCCCGTGCTCTGTGCAAAAGGGGTTTAATGCATGTGCGCAAAGTGTCGTCAAAGATTAGCATGCTGAGTCCTCACAGGCTAATCAGGGACGACACTTTCTGCCTATACTTGATTTTTGCTAATAAGAGACTTTCTTTAAACAAAAAATATCATAAAAGCGAAAAAGTGTTGTGCCTGATTGGCCTGTGCAGACTGCAAAATGCACAGGCTAATCTGTGACAAGACTTTATGTGTATGCATGAAACATCCTTTTCACAGAGCACGGTTCAATTATATGCTAGATACTTACTAATTGAAAAATTATATTTACAAGAGGGCCATAATGACCATGATGACAATAGCTCATTTTTTTTCTTCAAAAAATAGATGAGCTAACAAGATAAAAATGATGGCGAAAATAAATCACAAACAAATCCACACAACCGTAATATCATCAGCGTGACTATGTCATTTCCATTTCTGAGCATTTCTATGCAACAAAATCATCAGAATTTACATGGATAAAAGATGGCAGAAACCTAGGAAAATGCATTCAGCAATTAAGACTTGTTGAGATAAAAATCATACTCTGCATTGGTCTATGTGCATTAGGATTGCAGACATGAACAAATGGAATATTATTATGTCTGATTCGCAGTATATTGAAGGATATTTACCTTTTCAGTGCAAAATAATAAAATTGTTCACCAAAGTATTATATAAAAGTATAATAACTTTGTTGTATTATGCAACAAAATAAATTGTCATATAACAATTCAGATAACAAAAATGTTTTACTGTCAATGTACATGTACTTTTGTACTTCTTGCAAAAGAAAAAAAAAACTACTTATTTTCAAAAGAAAAAAAAACACTACTTATTTTCAATCTTATGTAAATTGCTTCGGTCTCACAAAATACAGTGATATAATGGTTTGGACACTTTGCTAAATCCACTTATCCTGACATTATGGAAGGGACATGTTGGGAAAGATGGATAAGATATAGCTATATGCAGTTGTAGGAACTTTTACATGATAATGTAGAATGAAAACATTATTTGAAATAAAAACGATTTTTTTTTATAAAAAAAAGAAAATTAAGAATTTTGAATCATGTTATATGATCTACAGTTTATAGATTCATTTGTATATCATGCCATCACTTTTGTATATTTCCTTTTCAGGACATGTTGCACGTAGCATTTATTATAAAAGAATATAAACCAATGAAACTGATATAAGACAAATGCCTTTCATAATATCTACAATGAAAATTTCACATAAATATTAAATTAGAATATGAATATAACAGTTTAAAGTTGCCATCTCAATTTCATTTGGTACTATGAACTTTAACTTGAATTCCCAATTAAACCCCCATGTCCTACCTAGGAGATTTTCTGATTCATGAAACACATTAAGCAAAGAATAATTTATGCAAAAGAACAATAACATGCAATAATTCATAGCAATAATATAATATACATGATACGAACAGAGAACGAAAATACTTCTTTTCGACTGTTGAGATATGTTTCAATGGAGATTAAATACAATCTGGCCACAGTTACTCCCAATTGGGATGATACAGCTTGTGAAATAGCTTTGTCGTCTTCACATCTGTATATATATAGAATGTAATGCACAGATCTAGGATGCAGCTGAACGCGGAATGACAGAAGACAAAACGAAATGGTCATATGGTTGTACTTCTTCACTGTGGAGACATCTATATGACCCCAGCTGCAGACCAGAAACATAATATTATTATCTCTGGGTTTAGACTCATACCCGTAATTACAGAAATAAACATGTTTGAAAATTAAGAAAAATGATAAAACAAGACTATTGCCATGCAATATATGTCCCCTACTAGCTCCACCATTTTTAGAAATTCCACCATTGTCAGAATTTCTTTATTTTTTAAAATATATTTGTTTCCATAGCAACCAGAATTGTTGACGAAGGAACAATATGAAATAACATGCATACTGTCCATATTGCCATCTATCCATCTTTCAAGTTTCATGAAAAAATATGAAGAACTTTTAAAGTTATTGCAGGATCCAGAAAACTACCATTTTCAGCAGTATTTCTAGTCTATTTGTTGCCATAGCAACCAGAATTTTTGATGTAGGAACGTAGGAACAAAATGAAATGACGTGCATAATGTCCATATTGCCATCAATCCATTTTTCAAGTTTCATAAAATAATGTGAACAACTTTTAAAGTTATTGCAGGATCCAGAAAAGTGTGACAGACAGACAGACAGACAGACAGACAGACAGACAAAAACCATAAGTCCCCTCCAGTGAAACCGGTAGGGGACAAAAATATTTGCATGTAACATTTGCATGTGTATCATCCTTAGCAAAACAAATTCCAGTGTACAAATATCACAGAAAAGAAATTTGGACGCCAAAAAGCATATAAATAGACTTAAGTTAGTGTAATATTCCATGAACAGACAGCAATACTTTGTAATATTAGCCAAAGATGAATTTACAATCCTGTGGCTGCAGAAACACTGAAGAAATCCCCGTCAAATATGGCCCTGATTTATATTATCATAATCTTGATACCACTGACACAATCAGTGTAGCCAACAGTTATAAGCTAAATAGAATCTTTGAGGTTCTTCACGTCTAAAACTCCCCTTTTTAAATTAGGTCTTGAGCTGTCATAATGGATTTATCCCTACAATTTTCCAAAGACATAAATGCTTCCTGTGAAAAGGGGGTTTCATGCATGTGCGTAGTGTCGTCCCACAGGCTAATCAGTAAGACACTTTGCTCTTTAACTGTTTGTTCGCTAAGAAGAGACTTTCTTTAAAAAAAAAAATTAAAAGGGTAAAATGTTGTCCCTGATTAGCCTAAGACGACAGAACAGGCTAATCTGGGATGACATTTCATTCACAAGCATCAAATCCACTTTTTACAGAGCAGGCTCCAAATGAATGTTTCACAGGCAAAAACAGCCTACTCTCAATGAAGAAAGAGGTTTTCAAGCTTAAAACTGTGACCTCTTTGGAGAGCAAACGAGCTAAAAGTTGATTTTAAAGCAAGTCCCCTTACCCTGCTTGTTCTTCTGTATAAGGGTGTGCACCTCTTCATAGATCATCTCCTTAAGTCTTTCCTTAGGAAGGTCATCCAATTCCATCT
This sequence comes from Dreissena polymorpha, assembly GCF_020536995.1. NCBI lineage: Eukaryota > Metazoa > Mollusca > Bivalvia > Myida > Dreissenidae > Dreissena > Dreissena polymorpha. The sequence continues at coordinate 73,950,032 of NC_068355.1, read as the reverse complement.
CGAAGGTGAATGGCTCCTCAGCAACAGGCTAAAATACGTGCAATTAAGCTGAATGGTTGCACTACACTAACACTAATTTTGTATTAAAAGGTCACACACAATCAGATATACAAGAAATAACCTTCAGCATCACCAGCAAGTAAAAATCTCTTGATACACCATACATTCCTGTATGTATGGCAAGATTTATTGTAAAACAACAAGATTTTACACAAATGCACAAGACAAGACAAACAAGTACTCAACAAACAAACCAATAATATAAACAAGAGCACCGCATAACGGGTGCTTGGCTGCGAAAGCTTGTCAAAAAAATACTTTTTTATTTTTTTCGGTCACAGTGACCTTGACCTTTGACCTAGTGACCCAAAATTGGGTGTGGCGTGTAGAACTCATCAAGGTGCATCTACATATGAAGTTTCAAAGTTGTACGTGGAAGCACTTTGATTTTAGAGCCTATATTAAAGTTTTATATTAGAGGTCACAGTGACCTGGACCTTGGACCTAGTGACCCAAAAATGGGTGTGATGTGTAGAACTCATCAAGGTGCATGTACATTTGAAGTTTCAAAGTTGTAGGTGGAAGCACTTTGATTTTAGAGCGAATGTTAAGGTTTATGTTAAAGTTTTATATTAGAGGTCACAGTGACCTTGACCTTTAACCTTGTGACCCAAAAATGGGTGTGGTGTGTAGAAATCATCAAGGTGCATCTACATATGAAGTTTCAAAGTTGTAGGTGGAAGCACTTTGATTTTAGAGCCTATCTTAAAAGTTTTATTTAAGAGGTCAAAGTGACCTTGACCGTTGACCTAGTGACCCAAAAATGGGTGTGGCCTGTAGAACTCATCAAGGTGCATCTACATATGAAGTTTCAAAGTTGTAGGTGGAAGCACTTTGATTTTAGAGCCAATGCTAAGGTTTATGTTAAAGTTTTATATTAGAGGTCACAGTGACCTTGACCGTTGACCTAGTGACCCAAAAGTGGGAGTGGCGTGTAGAACTCATCAAGGTGCATATATGAAGTTTCAAAGTTGAAGGTGGAAGCACTTTGATTTTAGAGCTTTTGTTAAAGTTTTATATTAGAGGTCACAGTGACCTTGACCTTTGACCTAGTGACCCAAAAATGGGTGTGACGTGTAGAACTCATCAAGGTGCATCTACATATGAAGTTTCAAAGTTGTAGGTGATAGCGCTTTGATTTTAGAGCCAATGTTAAGGTTTTAGCACAACGCCTACGGTGGACGGCTGACGACAAGCTGGCTATGACAATACCTTGGGTTTTCTCAGAAAACAGCCGAGCTAAAAGTCGGTCATTGTATGGGTATGATCATTACAAAGCCTTGGGGTTTTAAACTATCTTGTGTCTGAAATAGCATATGTCTACCACTTAAAACTCTACGTTGTCACACATCATGATTTCTGTCAAGTTGAAAACATCTAGAGAAAAAGTGAACAAATAATTCTTAACATAAACTTAAGTGTACAGACTGATCGATGGACAGGAGAGATTTCCATAGGTGAAACCAGTACACCTACCTCTACCTTGTTGCAAGGGGTGGGTGATTGTGCATATGAGTGCAACAGACTTGTGGTATATACCTCAAAAACATGAATGCATTATTATTCTTGGTGTAGGCGGGCTAATTTGTCTATCTATATCAACTGATGTCATCTATTACATATGTAGAAGAAACACAGTACTTGCCTTGTAAGAGGGACTGTTACTAAGTTCTTTTCAGGGTACCGGCCCGCCAAATCTTTTTATCCACAGCCATGATTGTCATCTATTTCAAATCGGACATCATATGATACATACCTTGTTATCAGGATGATCCCGATCACTGTACTTATCCAAGTTCTGGCCTGCCAAACTGTGTATCCATAGCAATCGTTGAGCTTTGTTACATATAAGACATTGCAAAAATACTGTATTTGCCTCGTCAGAAAGATTGTTTTTTAGAATTGATCAAGGTACGGGCACAGAAATCGGCGTATTCATAGCAATTGATTATGAGATTTATTGCTTTATTACTGGCCATAGACTACCACATTACATACCTCGTCAGCAGGGTCATAGTACTGTTCCAGGTAGGGATGCGCCAAAGCCTCCTCAACAGTGATGCGGCGCTGTGGGTTAAAGGTCAACATCTTGTCAAGCAGGTCAAGGGCTGAAAGCACACGGCAGAAGTGCTAGCTGTGTTACCTTAGCCAGGTTGTGCATTGAAAGTGGGTGAGGTTTTTATGCGTTTTCAAGAAATGTGGAAATTTTCAGGGACGTGCAAGTATTTAAACTATCAAATATTACAACATTACTTCTTGGTTTTATGATAATATTCTTAATCTTACTTTCAAGACAGATTGTTGTTTGTGTTAACGTGTAAACAAGAGGGCCAAGATGGCCCTAGTTCGCTCACCTGAGAGGAGTCGGTTCATTCAATCTTTACCAAATGTCAAACTTAACCTAGATATTGTCCAGACAAACATCCTGGTCAAGTTTCATCATTATTTCATCTGCGAGTCATGATCAATGTACCTATGAAGTTTCATGATCCTAGGCGTAAGCATTCTTGAGTTATCATCTGGAAACCATTTTTCTAAGATGAGTCACCTTGACCTTGACAGCCATTGTGTGAATACGTTTTTTGGCACTGTGACCTTGACCTTTGACCTAGTGACCTAACAATCAATAGGGGTCATTTGCGAGTCATGATCAATATACCTATGAAGTTTCATGAACCTAGGCATAAGCCTTCTTGAGTTATCATCCAGAAACCATTTTACTATTTCAGGTCACCATGACCTTGACCTTTGACCTAGTGACCTGAAAATTAGTAGGGGTCATCTGCGAGTCATGATCATTGCACCTATGAAGTTTCATGATCCTAGGCATAGGCGTTCTTGAGTTATCATCCAGAAACCATTTTACTATTTCAGATCATCGTGTCCTTGACCTTTGACCTAGTGACCTGAAAATCAATAGGGGTCATCTTCGAGTCATGATCAATGTACCTATGAAGTTTCATGATCCTAGGCATAAGCGTTCTTGAGTTATCATCTGGAAACCATTTTACTATTTCGGGTCACCGTGACCTTGACCTTTGACCTAGTGACCTCAAAATCAATGTGGGTCATCTGTGAGTCATGATCAATCTACCCATGAAGTTTCATGATCCTAGGCGTATGCGTTCTTGAGTTATCATCCGGAAACCATTTAACTATTTCGGGTCACCGTGACCTTGACCTTTGACCTAGTGACCTGAAAATCAATAGGGGTCATTTACAAGTTATGATCAATGTACCTATGAAGTTTCATGATCCGAGGCCTAAGCGTTCTTGAGTTATCATCCGGAAAGTATTTTACTATTTTGGGTCATTTTGACCTTAACCTTTGACCTAGTGACCTGAAAATCAAAAGGGGTTATCTGCCAGTAATGATCAATGTATCTATGAAGTTCCATGATCCTAGGCATAAGCGTTCTTGAGTTATCATCCTGAAACCATTTTACTGTGTCAAGTTACCGTGACCTTGACCTTTGACCTAGTGACCTGAAAATCAATAGGGGTCATCTGCGAGTCATGATCAATGTATCTATGAAGTTTCTTGATACTAGGCATAAGTGTTCTAGAGTTATCATCCCAAAACCATTTTACTATTTCGGGTCATAGTGACCTTGACCTAGTGACCTAAAAATCAATAGGAGTCATCTGCGAGTCTTGATCAATGTTCCTATGAAGTTTCATGATCCTTGGCATAAGCGCTCTTGAGTGTGGACGGACGGACCGACATGAGCAAAACAATATACCCCCTCTTCTTCGAAAGGGGGGGGGGGGGGGGGGGCATAATGAGAAAACTGCCCACCTCCCAGCAGCCATGTTATTCAACTGACCGGAACCATTTTTGAACTCAACTCTTGTGTCAAGGAAACAAATGTTCTGAGCAAATTTCATGAAAATTGGGCAAAAAATGTGACTTCTACTGTGTTCACATGTTTTCACTATATACATATAGTGAAAAATGCCACGCCCACTTCGGCCATGTTTTTTCACCGATCCCGACCATTTTCAAACTCGTCAGAGCTATCAATAAAACCAATGTTTTGACCAACTTTCACGATGATTGAGCAAAAATTGTGACTTCTAGAGTGTTTACAAGGTTTCTCTATAGCCAAATAAGGAAAACTGCCCCACCCACTGGTGGCCATGTTTTTCAACGGATCTGAACCACTTTTGAACTCAACCAAGATATCATTAAGACAAACATTTTGACAAAGTAACATGAAGATTGGGCATGAAATGTGACTTCTACAGTGTTTACAAGGTTTTTCTTTTTTTTGACCTAGTGACCTAGTTTTTGACCCGGCACAACCCAGTTTCGAACTCCGCCGAGATTTCATTGGGACAAAGCTTCTGACCAAGTTTCATGAAGATGGAACAAGAAATGTGGCCTCTAGAGTGTTTAAAAGCAAATGTTAACCGATGGACGGACGGACATACGACGAATAAAGACCGGTCACAAAAGCTCACCTGAGCAATCAGGTGAGCTAAAAATATTACACTAAACATATATACTATTTTTAACAAGTATTTATATAGAGTGAAAATACTTAAACTGAAGAATACTTTATTCCAATACATAAAGATGAGTCATGCAGCATGAAGGAAATTCAGTTGCATTCAAAATGACCAACATAGGACAAGCAATGCTTATTAATTCATTTCAAAGTGCAACCAACGCAATCAAAATACAATATGAGGTAGCCAAATCATTTTCAAGCAGAATATTTAAAAATCATGATCAACCTGGGATTTTCTTAGGAACTAAAACCTGATTTTACACTTTAAATCTAAGTGCAACCAACAACTTACCATCTCAAAGTCTTACAATAATTCTAATTTAATGTCACCAGTGCTCCAGCTAGGCCGAAATGGAAGGGTGCCGCTCCCCGCCCTACCCTTTTGTTAATTAAAAAAAAAATCTTTTTTTTTAAACACAAATTATAATTTATAAATCTCTCATTAAATTGTTATTAATGTGTTTCTCATTGTAGACATTTTATTGGTATGGTTAAACAAGAAATTGCCAAGCAATATGGTCCCCTTCCGGTGAAACTCCACCATTGCCAGCAATTTTTTATTTTTTTTTAAATATATTTGTTGCCATAGCAACCAGAACTCTTGACCTAGGAACAAAATGAATTGACGTGAATAATCTCCATACTGATATCTGTCCATGTTTCAAGTTTCATGATAAAATATGAAGAACTGTTCAAGTTATCGCAGGATCCAGAAAAGGTTGACGGACTAACAGATGGAATGACAGACAGACTGACAGAGCGCAAACCATAGGTCCCCTCCGGTTTCACCCGTAGGGGACAACAATAACGGAAATACTATATTCTAACAATTATTAATAACATAAAAATTAATATGCAAATGGGAGCATTCCAGATACTACCGCGCGCTCAAAAGTGCCCTTTTGAAAAAAATCTGCGCATTGAAAGTGCTCTTTTAACTAAAAAGCCCCCCCCGCAGCCCTTTTCAAATCCTAGCTGGAACACATAGTCACATTTACATCACTAACATTTCACACAACCTTTCCATAATAATTTATCAATCATGTATCTTAAAGCACATTTCACAAAAATAACATCACATTCATTTATCTTGTTTACAATATAATATCTTCCATGTAGAACAATATGGCAATAAGTACATAAAATGTTTGTATTTCTTACATTAAGCACACCATTTTTCTTTAAAATGTCACAATTAGGTATTTAACTTTTACCTCACTCTTTTATTGTGACCTGTGCATCATTAACCTTTATCACAACCTTAATTATTCTAATAATCTCACATTCACGTCTTTGCTATTAAGTGCAATCTTGAAAGCCACACACTTTGCCTCTGACCTTGAAATGAAATATATGTTAATCATACATATATATGCAATTTGAAAGTGTGCAAAATTGTCATTAAATCTATAGCCTAGTTAGCAAGTAATTTTTTTTTTTTCAAACGGTACCGCTTTTAAAACCGAAAGAGGGATTTCTAGACGTCTACGTCCATTTTGAAAAACATTATTTATAAATTTTAAAGCGCAAAAAAGATGTTTTTCTACCTTGTAACCACCAGATATATTCTTATTGGCATACAGGTAGATTAAATATGTTTCTAATTTAAACTTAAATTTACTATGCCAAATAAGTTGTGTGGCTTTAACCAATATTCTCACCCTAACATTTTTGCCATAAAGCGCAGTCTTTACCTAATAATCTCACATTTACATCGCTGCCATCTAGCAAAATCATTCTATAATAAAACTAATCTCACATTTACATATTTGCCAAATGTTAGCACAATCAGGTTTTTAAATACCTTCATGAACTACACTGCTTATTTGAAAATGCAAACTGAATGCCACACTGGGCATAATAGCCTTGTGTGAAAACATGCTGACAAGCCCAAAAGGCTTTCAGCTGAAACTATGCAGGGGATGCCGGAATGGATTGTGAAAACTGCAATGAATTGTAAAAGGGATAACAAGGTTTAGCAAAGCTAATAAGTCAAGCTCATCTGATACTAACAGTTTTAAACTTTTTTCATTCATTATAGAACTGTGCAACAAGAACCAGATATTGTATTATCAAAACGATGAAATGGGCAAAAATTTACCCCCACTATAATAAAGGGACAACATGGAATGCCATATTTGTTAGCTGATCGTCAAGCTAACCTTTCTTTTTTGGGAAAAAACATTTGTAGAAAGATTCTGTGAAAAATGAAAGAGAATAGACAGCTGGAACAGCCAATTTTGCATTTTGTTTGTGTATACAAAGGGCAATAACTCTATAGAGCTTTATGGCAATCGGCTGGTTATGAGAAATTATATGTCAAGACAAATTCCACGAAAGTCTGTTAAAGATTCATTGAAATCTGTATGAATTAGAGAGCAGAGACTTTGAATTTTTTTTTATCAAATAAAGGCAATCAACTCTGATGCCTGGTGCGAACTAGCTGGTTATCTCACTTGACGTCCATTTTATGTCAACAAACAATTCCAGAAAGTGTGGTAAATATTCAATTAAAACTGAATAAGTAAGACACTTCAAAAAGCAAATTTGGCACTTACTGTAAAACATGAGGGCCTGAAAGACCCAAAGTCGCTAACCTGAGATACAAAGGAACTGACCTGCTCAGTGCAGCCCCATGATATCATTAAAACAAAAGTTCTGACCAAGTTTCATGCAGTGAGAACTATAAATGTAACTTTTAGAATGCTAACACGGTTTTACTATAAATATTATTAAAACAAATGTTCTGACCAAGTGTTATGAAGATTGGACAATAAATGTGCCTTTTAGAGTGTAAACAACAAGTTTTTTACTATAGCAATATAATGAAAGATGCCCCGCCCCCTGGTGGCCATCTTTTTCAACCAACCAGAACTTTTTTCAAACTAGTCAAAGATATTATTTTGATAAATCTTCTGCCAAAGTGTCATGAAGATCAGACAATAAATCAGAAACTCCCTCTTGAGTGTTAACAATGTTTTACTAAAGTATTATATACATGTAGCCATAAAAGGAAAAATGCCCATCCCATTGAGGCCATGTTTTTCAACAGACCAGAATCATTTTGGAACACAATCAAGATATAATTTAAACATATATTCTAATCAAGTTTCATGAAGAACGTACCATAACTTTGTCATCTAAGGTGTTAACATGGTTTTACTATAGCCATATAAGGAAAAATGCCCTGCCCAATGATAGCCGTGTTTTTCAACCACCTGGAACCATTTTCGAACCCATCAAGATATCATTGGGACAAATCTTGTGACAAAGTTTCATGAAGATCAGACAATAAATGTGGCTTTAAGAGTGTTAACAAGGTGTTACTAAAGCCATAAAAATTGCTAGCTTCAACATTGCAGAAGTGACATTACATGAGCAAATTTGACCCATATATTTGACCTTGAAGGATGACCTAGACCTTGACCTTTCACCACTCAAAATGTGCAGCTCCATGAGATACACATGCATGCCAAATATCAAGTTGCTTTCTTCAATATTGCAAAAGTATTCATAAAATAAGCGATTTGGGCAACATATATTTGACCTCTGACCTTGAAGGATGACCTTGACCTTTCACCACTCAAATTGTGCAGCTCCATGAGATACACATGCATGCCAAATATCAAGTTACTATCTTCAATATTGCAAAAGTATTCATAAAATAAGCGATTTGGGCCACATATATTTGACCTCTGACCTTGAAGGATGACCTTAACCTTGACCTTTCACCACTCACAATGTGCAGCTCCATGAGATACACATGCATGCCAAATATCAAGTTGCTATCTTCAACATTGCAAAAGTATTCATAAAATGAGCGATTTTGGTCACATATATTTGACCTCTTACCTTGAAGGATGACCTTGACCTTTCACCACTCAAAATGTGCAGCTCCATGAGATACACATGCATGCCAAATATCAAGTTGCTATATTCAATATAGCAAAAGTTATTGCAAAATGTTAAAGTTGGCGCAAACCAACCAACAAACAGACCAACCAACAGACAGGGCAAAAACAATATGTCCCCCACTAGTATAGTGGGGGACATAAAAAGCCATATAAGGAACAGGATGTGTTTGAGAAACACTACACCTCCCAGCATGCCAAATATGAGGTTGTTTATATCAAATGAGTGATTTCGACCCATATATTTGACCTATGATCTTGAAGGATGACCTTGGCCTTGAAGGATGACCTTGACCTTTCACCACTCAAAATGGGCAGCTCCATGAGATACATATGCATGCCAAATATGAAGGTGCTTTGTTCAATATTGCAAAAGTTATGGCAAATGTTTCACATGCTATGTACAATAGTTAAAAAGGTATAGGCATTTTTAAGTAAATGACCTTGAAGGATGACCTCGACATGTCACCCATTAATACGTTCAGCCGTGTGAATAACACATGCATGTAAAGTAAAAAGTATCTGTATAAAGTGGAACTGACGTTTTGGCATATTTAAAATGAAAGTTGACCTTGGTAAATGACCTTTGCCCTTTCATGATGACCTTGACCTTAACATTGTACAAATTAAATCGTGCAGCTCCATATGCATTTGAGAAGTCATTACGTAGTTATAGTGTATAGTAAATGAGCGATTTGACCCATATGTTTGACCTTTGACCTTGAAGGATGACCTTGACCTTTGAACACTCAAAATGTGCAGTTCTATGAGATACACATGCATGCCAAATATGAAGTTTCTATGTTCAATATTGCAAAAGATATGGCCAATGTTAAAGTGTAGTTATTTTGACCCATATATTTGACCTTTGACCTTCAAGGATGACCTTGACCTTTCACCACTCAAAATGTTCAGCTCTATGAGATACACATGCATGCCAAATATGAAGTTGCTTTCTTCAACATTGCAAAAGTTATGGCAAAATGTTAGTTTGATGCAAACAAACACAAACAAACAAACAAACCAATAGACAGGGCAAAAACAAGATGTCCCCCACTAACTGGAACCATTATCGAATACTTCCAATATATCATTGGGACAAATCTTATGATTAAGTTTCTAAAGATCAGACAATAAATGTGGCCTTTAGAGTGTTTACAAGGTTTTACAATAGCCCCGGTGACCATGTTTTTCAACCAACCAGAATCATTTAGGGCTCATCTAAGATATGATGAAGATCGGACAATGAAATGTAGCTTTTAAGAGTGTAAACAAGGTTTAACTTAAGCCATATATAGCCATATAAGTAAAAATGCCTCTTCCCCTGGCGGCCATGTTTTCCAACCAACTGGAACCATCATTCTAAGATATGATTGGGATAAATCTTCTGACCAAGTTTCATGATGATGTGGAACCATTTTAGCACTTGTCCTAGATATCATTGGGAAAATGATGATCAGACAATAAATGTGATCTCTAAAGTGTTAACAAGGTTTTACTATAGCCATTAAAGGAATCATGTTTTTTCACCCAACCAGAATCATTTACGAACACGTCCAAGATATCATTGGGACAAATTTTCTGACTAAGTTTCATGAAGATCGGACAATATATGTGGCCTTTAGTGTTTACAAGGTTTAACTATAGCCATATATAGCCATTTTTGAAAAAATGCCCCGCCACCTGACGGCCATGTTTTTCAATCAACCGTACACATTTTCGAACTCATCCAAGATATTGTTCAGACGAATTTTCTGACCAAAGTTCATGGAGGTTGGAAAATAAATGTGGCCTCTTTAGTGTAAACAAGGCAAATGTTGACACCGCACAAAGCATGACACACAACCGACAAAAAGCGCTCACAAAAGCTCACCATTAGCACATTGTGCTCAGATGGGCTAAAATAAATGGGACACTTACTTTTAAGTGCATGTTAAATATTGACTTTACCTCCATTTAATGTCAACAAACATTTCTAGAAAGTTGTGTAAAGATTCTATGCTGTATTCTTTATGCAGTTTTAATAAAGATAATTTAATTCTGATCATTGTCAGTATCAGATGAGCCCCAACTCAAGCACATACAAATACTTTCAAACAGTGAACATGTCAGGGAAAATAGTCCCTTCCCATAAAAGAACAAACCAAAACGAACACGAACAAAGAACACGGGAAAACAGACGTTAGTTCCCAAAGGAAAGAAGCAAATCTGTTTACAGCAGCAGAACTGGGATGTTGGCTTTTACCTTTTGGGTCGGCTTTGGGAAAACTCCGTGCCCAAAACACCTTTGGTTTATATGGCAAAGACTGGATATAGCCGCGTGCTTTTTCATTGATGATACATTTCAAATCCTCCTGACTTGGCGAACCAATTACTCCCAAAATTAGGTTAAGCTGGTCCAAATCTGTAAGAAATCGTACACAACACATGATTGAGGGCTCACAGCAGATAAATTTACCTTTTGGCGAGGCCTTTTTGAAAATGGTGGTCCAGGGCACTCTAGCCTTCTGGGGCAACGATTGTATATAACCGCGGGCCTTCTCATTGAAGATACAGTTTAAATCTTCTGCAGTGGGAGAGCCGATTACGCTAAGAATGAAGTTCAACTGGTCAAGATCTACAAAACACAGCATTCCATAACAGTTTCTGCATATGTCAACATATATGTCCACCCAGAAAAAAATTAATTAAACACCAGTTCTGTGTCTTAATAGCATTTTTATTCAAGCATAGATACAAAAAGTATACTGTACATTACTTTAAAGGCACTTTAACATTTGCATGTGATGAAACTATACAAGGCACCACACATGTATATCATATGATATAAACACATTCATAACAATATTTGAATGACAATTTAACATACCCTGTGGCCAATTTCAGGTCACAGGAATTATAAGTGATTACACTTATCATTTAGCTTATATCATTTTTAATCACAGATAATTTCTACTTAAATATATATAAAAACAAGGGACAAATTTGTCACAAAACCAGGTTTTCAAAAAAATAATATTATTATATTATAACTAGAGCTTTGTCACAGACGTGACATATACCCCCACATGCTGCATTGACACAGAATATTTTGCATGCTGTCTTCACAAAACAAGAGAAGCTAATTTATGGCATTTTTAATTTTTATTATGCCATTATCATTTATGGCCATTTTGAACTCTTGAATTCTTTCGCAATGAATGTGAACAAAATTAATGTACAGAGGAATTTTAAAATCGCACAATGAATGACATAATTATGGCCTGGACAAGCTCATTCATGGCCATTTTTGACTTTAAGCTCCAAGTGTGACCTTGACCTTGGAGATATCAAAGTAATTCTTTTGCATGACAAACCGTCCAATGATTGTGAACAAATGTACCGAGCAATTTTAAAATCTCACAATGAATGACATAGTTATGGCCCTTACAAGATCATTTATGCTGACTGGGTCAAGTTTCTCACAGGTACTACTTCCCCGTACCCCCAGTACTTTGAGGTATACTTCACCGTACACCGATTTTGAAATGATACTTTTGGTTACCCCGGTATACTTACAGGTACCCCATCTTTCCTAATAAAAAAAAAATTGTACCCAAAATTTTTCGTACTCATTTTTTTTTTCATACCCAATTTTCTTTTTCTTACCCAAAATTTTCATACCCACTTCACAATGGGGTGATCTCATCACAAAACATTGCCATTCATAAACTGTTGTACTTATGTCATATGCTGGACAAGTCACTTCGCTGGCTGACTAGTACATGTAAGTATCTGTTACAGTATTCAAATTTTGAAATAAATCATTTATTCAACAAAAAGTATCATGATATATACTTACCGACAAATAAGTCAATTTTGATGGCGAAATAATGACATTTTCTTCATTTTTACATGTGGCTTGTACTTGTGGTTTTAATTATTGTTGGATTTGATCATATCTTTATTTGATGAACCCCGAAATATTTATAGAAACTGCACTTGGATTTCTCCAAGCAAACATTATGCTTGTGATTCACATTTCCTTTTAAAGGAAACTACGCTATAAAATATGAATAATAAACTGAAACTAAATTAGAACAATTAAATTAACAGACAATGCTCACTTCCATGTGATATAATTCTGTATGTATGTATTTGTTAAATTCAAATTAAAATATAAATGGATTTTCCTCTGTGTGTGCCTTCAAGAATTGGCAGTTTGTAAACTATGAACATTAAGAGTTTATTAGTAAATATCACGCTTTTCCAAACTTATTCATGATGTATATCCAAGGTTGAGCAGTAAATTATTGTATTCTGATAAAGAAATGTTAAGCATTATTCAACAGTTTCCCCTCATGCAACGGAATACAATAATCACGTCCCAATTAGCTATCCTGTAAATCTCATCCAGATATGTAGCTTTAGTTTAGAAGATTAAACTTCTGTCACAGTACTAATTTTACAACAATGCAATCACAGTTGTATACACATTATTTTACAGGCCCTGTACAATGTACTCACAATGCTTTCCAGGAAACAGGGGTCGATTGGAGAGCATCTCTGCCAAGATGCAGCCTACTGACCAGACGTCGATGGACTTGGTATAACCCTTTGAGTTCAACATAATCTCAGGAGCGCGATACCATCGGGTGGCCACGTACTCTGTCAGGAATCCTGTGTGATCATGGTCAGGGTCCGCTACTCTCGCAAGTCCGAAATCGCAGATCTGAAAATGGCATGTCAGACATAGAATATAAACCAAATTGCGAAATTGTCCTTCAAAAAACATATTCATCTCCAGGGGACAGGGCAGTAAGTAAAAAAAAATAAAAATACAAAGACTTTTTTAACAAATATTTTCACTTGTAATTAAAAATATTTATAAAGATCAAGTTTAAATCTACGGAAGTCGGAGAGCAGATTAAGCTAAGAATAAAGTTCAACAGGTCAAGATCTACAAAACACAGCATTGCATAACCGTTCTCGCAATGCAAAATATAAGTCCATGAAATATCATGTATTGTTCAAAACTTTTTATGTTAGCTTGATTGTATCAAAAGTTATAGACTTATTTTTACACTCTTAAGTCTGTGGCCTGAGATAAGCCTGTACATGGTGACTTTGGAAATATCTAAAGAATGCTAACAGTTTGGAAATAAAACGTAAACATTTTGAACGCTTTTAGAAACCACATTCACTACACCACTGCCACCTCAACATGCCAGTAACAAACATTACCAGTTGTGCTGAGGCTATCTCATATTCATTTTAATATACTAATGTCAGTTTTCATTCAGATCAATTTGTCAGTGACAAAAGTACCAGCATAAATATACTCAAACTTATCAGGGTTTTTTTGGGTGTCTTTTTTGGTTTTAATACATTGGTGATTGTGTACGCATAACCCTCTATACAGGGGACACAAGATTGTGTACACATAACCCTCTATACAGGGGACACAAGATTGTGTACACATAACCCTCTATACAGGGGACACAAGATTGTGTACACATAACCCTCTATACAGGGGACACAAGATTGTGTACACATAACCCTCTATACAGGGGACACAAGATTGTGTACACATAACCCTCTATACAGGGGACACAAGATTGTGTACACATAACCCTCTATACAGGGGACGCAAGATTGTGTACACATAACCCTCTATACAGGGGACACAAGATTGTGTACACATAACCCTCTATACAGGGGACACAAGATTGTGTACACATAACCCTCTATACAGGGGACACAAGATTGTGTACACATAACCCTCTATACAGGGGACACAAGATTGTGTACACATAACCCTCTATACAGGGGACACAAGATTGTGTACACATAACCCTCTATACAGGGGACACAAGATTGTGGTATTTTCAACCACAAGATTCAGCAGACATTCCCAAAAGCGCTGGACTGTTGAACCTTACTGACGTTTTTAAGACAACTCTGATTGAAAATGCTATGTTGCCGGTCTGAATGTACGGTAAATTATTAAAGAGCAAAAGGTTTATTTATTTCATAGAATTAAAACCTGAAAATAACAGCGAGCTTTAATGAAATATAAAGAGTAAAAAGTATGTCGTATTTTTGTTACTGCACATGCTCATCACTTCCTCCTATGCAAGAAAATATGTCATAAGTTTTTACGTTTAAATTAAACCACGTTCTGTCCCCTCCTGTGGAGTTTAAATACTTGTGAGAAAGTCTGATTCAGTCATCTGTTAAAAACGACTGTACTGCAGAAAACAAAACATGACCAACTGATAATCATTAGGAAACAAATATACCCCAATCATATCTAGCCCCCCATTCACACACAGCGCCGCTTCTACTACTATTAAAGCGTGGCTGAAAACGTGGCCAATTGTGACAAATCACAGGAGAAACGTAGTGGAGTCTTTATAAGTGCAGTATGATCGCGGTAGAGTCTTCATGATCGGAGAGCCTTACTCTCTTGCCAGGCTTATTTTGAACATGCTCAAAACAAGCGTAGCTGGATTGTGGCCAACAAGAATCGGTGTAAAGTCGTAAAAAGAGCTTAGTAGAAGCTCTGTAATCATACAGGCAGTGCGGAAGCATTGTGGCAAGATCTTCATGATCGTAGTAAAAGCGCAGAAAAGTGTAGTTCAGTCCAGAACTTATTAAGTACGCTCCTACAACGCACCCACTTTGTTATTACTGCGTTCCCACTACGATTACTCTATGTTCCTGGCAATCCTACTAAGACTTACAATGACCTTACTTCGATCATACCACGACCTATCAGGCAGCTGTTTGTTTTAATTGCGCTGAAATTTGACCAATCATCATCAGTCAACTACATGTAAAGGGTAAAACTATACTTGACGATCATTTGCATTTGAGACTTCGAACTTTTCTCATCTCGTTATAATTACAATTGAAAATGCCCCGTAAACCCCGTGGTAAAGGCAGTGAAAAATCTGCGGATGCAAGTTCTGTGACTCAAGACATTGAACATCATGCAGCAGAAAATCCAGGTCGGATAAAGAGCATGAGGAACCTTGGACCTTTGAAGCTATTGACCTTCTTTCCAACCGTTGAAGCTGGTGCCCTTCCTTCCACAGAAACCCCTCAGCCTGATGATCCCTCTATTGAGTCCCAATTTGATGTTAAAGAAAGTAGAAATGTTCTCCAGCAGAAATTAATTATTGTCATGCTGATGTGGGTCTGGCGCTGGAAATCAAATTGCTCTGTCTTCAAGGCCCTGTTTTAGCTCAGATTGGTTGAAAATTTGAACATCAGACTTAGAACCAAGACCTCCGCAGTAAATCCATATAAATTTGTAATCAGCATCTGCCAGTGCTAGTAGCACTACGGAAAATAAGTGCTTGTAAATGTGGTAAATCGAACCAATGTTCGGGGGACATCTGATGGACACATGTTTACCATCTAGGGCACAGCATGCATGTGGGACATTCCATCTGTTCTTGAACTTGTCTGCTATGAGAGACCATTCATCTGAAGTTGTTGGACATTTTATCGCTTCATCTTTAAATTCCTCACAAATAGCCTGGCAGACCTCAGGAATGAGACTGCTATCATATTCTTAGCCAATCTGAAGTTATACGTTAGACAAGGGTACTTATCTCCTGAAGCGAAATGTCTGATAGTAATGGCAAGTTTGACACCTGGTTCAAGTGCTTTCCTCCAGCCTGTATCTTTCTTCTGAATCCTAGGGCCAACTCTCTGGAGCAGCTCTGGTTCCATCCTCAAAAAGTTGAAGAAAGGGATTGGTGTCTTCCATTCGGAGTTCTCGCAGGAGTGCGTCATACTGTCCAAACTGGAGCCTCCTATCTGCAGATAGCCATGGCCATCCTAGTATCTTCTAGGCCTTCTTTTGCGCCTCAGCCTGTTCACTATCTGTGACATTTCAAGCTCAACTAACATTTGTTCTTGCTGAAGTGAAGGCAAATGAATCAGATTAGCATTAATACAGCTGTTGATGTTTGAAGTTTGGAAAGAAGTGAAAAATATGTTTCATACCAAAGATATATATACATCATCACCAAAATCGTAGAAGTGTAATACCATCGTAATATGATAGGAGACATGTAAGCGATATCGTTGTACAGTCATATAGGTCTGCGTAGCGTCGTATTATGAACTTGAATGTCGCGGCAGTAAACACAGTAAACCGGGCTACTGGTCGGCAACAGCCTGCGTAACATGTTAGTAATGAATACCATAATTTGCCAAATTGCTTTATTAGACTCGGTCTCGATTGGCCCTGATCCAAACCTTTTTCAGATGGTGGCTTGATCGGGATGATGGTCGTTAAGTCCCAGCTCTGTGAGAACGGCGTAAGTAAGACTTAGCTTTATAAAAGGAGGCGGCAATGGTTAACAGATATCTGCCTAATTGACTGGGAAGTTGCAGGTTTGATCTAAACTTTGGGTGCATTCTCAAAGACACCAAGGACTTCTTATTCCCTGGAAACAGACTTGCCAATATCTATATTTTCCCACAGCTTTCCATGTTATTGCAATCAAATACCCCTTAATAGATCTAAACTGAATAGTATACAGTCAAACCTGAGAACAGCGGTCAGTCAAGGGAAATGACCAAAGTGGCCGTTGTCCACAGGTGACCGTTGTTTTCGGACCACAATATTCAGATGGTTGGTCAGTTGGTTGTATTGCTACGTCTTTACCCCACCCAGTTGTTTGCATAAAGTGTGCAACAAAGCCTCATTAACGATAACTTACATAATAACATAATTAACTTACATTGAAAAATACAGAAAAATATCGTATAAATTGATTTAATTTCATATTGATAACTATATCTATGACTTTATCAATGCTAGTATTGTTTACTCATGCATCTGGTTCATTCGGTAAATAAAGCTTGTCACGACTGAACAAGTCTGAAACGCGGATTCGCTGTCAAAAACCGATAGTACGTTCATTCAGTAAATTTGACAGTTCGTATTACATTCATTGGGATGTATTTTAAAGAAAGATTGTCACGTGTCATTGACATCACGTCCGAACAATTATAAAAGCAGATTCGCTGCTATTAACCGACAGTATGGAAAAACCGTATCGTTCTTATTCAAGAAATAGACGCCAAAATCTTGTTAAAAATATTTAGTTTGTTATAAAAGTTGCAATTCAATGGTCATTTTTCCTGAATAGAAGATCACTAATCCTTTTATCGCCTTCTTATAACAACACTCGCCACTTTAGTGTTGTTTTTAACACCTTATCAGCTATAAAGATTAATTGACTTCGTCATGCGCTCATTCTTTGTCGTTTCGAATGCAGCCGATAATTGCTACTTATACACATTCTTATTTTTATGTGCACCTGTTTTGTTTGTGTTCTTAATTTTCGCGACTCGAAATGACTGACGCGTGACTGTTGTTTTTTTTTTTCGTTCAAACATGACTTTTGGTCATATAACTATCAAAGGAAATTACGGCTATCAGCGCTTTACCCGCAAAATTGACAGACAAATGATGCCCCGTGTTTTTAATTTTTGCTACTTGAAAACAACTGTCACGTGACCGTTGTTTTCAGTTCAAACATGAATTTCGGAGTGGAATATAGTGGCTGTTGGCCGTTATGGACAGGTGACCGTTATTCTCAAGTGTAATATAGAGTGATTTTCATCGGGGGGAGGCCAGACTGACCGTTGTCTGCAGGTGACCGTTATTCTCAGGTGGTCGTTTAGGTCAGTTTCGACTGTACTTCCAACTAAACATACCTTGAGATCGCAGGTGGTGTTCAGAAGCAGATTGCTGGGCTTAAGGTCGCGATGCAGCACGTTTGCCGAGTGGATGTACTTGAGTCCGCGGAGGATCTGGTACAGGAAGTAGCAGACATGGTCATTGCTTAGCGTCTGGGTCTTCAGGAGCTTGTACATGTCCGTCTCCATTAAGCACTGCACTATATAGCTGAGTGTTGGAGTTAAGGTTCATGTTGTACATGGGATAAAGCTATCATAAGGACATTATGTTTTGGTGAACACAATAATAATAAGGGGTTAAAATGTAATAGTAGGCTATCATACAGTACAGTCCACGCGTTTCCCCCCAAAAACGCACCCCCTCCCCGGGGCATTTGTCTGCTGAGAGTGATTCCGCGGCAGGGAAGGCGAGGTGTACTCTCTTAAACACTCGGCGTTCCGCCAAGTTAGCTAATACCCGTGGCGTTTATTACTCAAGCTTAGTCGGTAAATGCAGACAATTTCCGTTCTTATCAGGACACCGCCGCGCGACACCACGGTGGCAGTGTGCTGCTGTGCATGCCAAAAAATTAAAACATTGTAATTAAAAATTGTTTAATACTGTGGCTTATAAAAATAAAGATAATTGTATAAACAATTGAATTAATACATGTTTTTATTCAAAGGTACGTCTACAATATGAATGAATATACGACAATATAAAGCGTTTTGACAAATTTATAATTCATAACACATATAACACAATAATAAATGTTCCGTTAAATTTCCAAATATAATAGTATAATAGTTTGTAATCCGAAACACGCTTGCGACTTTTAATGTTAACATGACGTTTACAAATACTTCCAATATACAGTCATTATGTATATTTCCCGACAAAAGCCCACCAAAATTATGCTGCAATGTACAAGTTCAAGGTTTATGCGTGGAAAGCGTGCGTGTATTGATTTTTTAATACAGAGCCCAGAGAACACTGAATTCTGTTGGTTTCTGTTGAAAGTTTCTTAGTATTTTTTAACACAATTATATCGCGAATAATTTGATATTTCCTCCAAATAAATTTCAATTCAAACACGCCATATCTTTATCGTTACGGTATTTTATAAGAGTAATTATTGAAACAGTTATTGTACTGTATACTGATTAAAGAGAACATCTGGATGAAACTGGATTAAGTGTTTGGCGTTAAGAAAATACGCAAAGCTTGTCTACTGACCTATTGTGTAGACTGCTGTCTGTGATGTTTTGACAAAAGGGATTAACCTGTGTGAATGTCACTCTGCCGATTTGGTCCATAATTGACCACGCACCAGCTGTCAATCAAACTCACAAAATAATCAATAAGATTTCGTTTATTTTGGCCACATGGTCCGACAAACAAAGACTGTACGAGTAATGGATAAAGCGTTTTATGAAAACACAACTTAGTGGGCGGAGCAATCTCGTATTAGGCGACTGGCAAATGATAATTACCGGTAATACATTTTTTTGAATGTCATGGTTCAAACAGAAATCTCAAACCTAAATTCAAGCACTTTTCAAGGACTTTTCAAGGCCAAATTTTCATTTTCAAGGCCGAGCACCGTACGTTAGTTTCCTTTAAAAACTGCATTTTCAAACCAGATTTACATAGTAAATATCATTTTTTTATTTGCTCAAACACATTACACTTATTCCACAATAACTCATACGTGTTATTTCTAGTTATTACATAGAAATACAGGTTATCCATCCTTAACACAATGAGTGTCACATATGTACAGTACAGCCAACGCGGCTCAAACATAATCCGCGGCTACGCCACGGCCAGATTATTAGTACGCGGCCGCCGAATCGTGTGTTCACGCGGCGTATCGCCGTGGCAATCGGCATCGATCCGCGCAACGACGCAGAGTCTGTATTAACCTCGCGTAATTTCGCGGAGTAAATCCGCCGCATACGTACGCGGCAGATCGAGTGAAAAGATATCCACCCACATGTACATACATGTATGTGAAGCGTAGAATTAATTACGCGCAACTGTTAATGTTTCGTTCGATTATCATTATTAAATTTGTAATCCGAAACACACTTTCGAATTTTAATGCTAACGCGACCTTTGGCAAATTCTAGCGTCAAATAAACAGTGCTAAAATATCCTTTGTTTCATAAAAAGCGCGCGAAAATTATGCAGACATGTAGAACGTCGTTTGGAAAGTTTGGGTGTATTTTATGTTGTATAAAAACATGAACATCACGTCAAGCGTAAATCGCGTGTTCAGTTGAAAAAAAGCACCGATTAGACGTTATTTCATCATCTCTATAAATAGTAACACATGCCAAAATGTATTTGATACTTAAGGAAATATCGAGAATGTTTGTGTATCATAAATATTTACCAGCATTTGCTTTAAAACTGGAATATACAGAATTACCGGGTAATTAGTAGCGATATTAACTGTATAATATGAACAAAATAAAACGTGTTTACATACACATATTCAAACAATAGTTATAATAAGCTGATAATTAACAAAACAACAAATACGTCGTCACCGTCTTGATTATTGATGTTGCTTCAAGCTGCTAATTTTCTTAGCTTAAATATAATAGCAAAATCAACATGCAATTAATTCATAAATCAACCATATGCTGGAGCCTTGACCACTTGTATGTGCGAAAACATAATTACGTGACAGTGTTTATGTGTGAAATACATACACTACGGGCGGGAAACAAACTTAATTGGCCAGACACATTAACTATGCTTACATGTATATGCTAAGACAATCCGCGCACAATACATTTATTATGATTTTAATTATTATTATAATTGTTCTTTCAAAATTTGTAAACTACATGTAACTAAAAAAATTGAAGATTTTTTATTTCATGATGCGCATCGATTCGGCATCATGTCGCGGATCGCGGCATGCCTCGGCGGACAGATGCGAAGTTTCGCGGCGAAATGCGACTTGCCGCCGCATACTGACGCGGCTTCAACGACTGAAGCGGCATCGACTCGTTTCGCCTTGCCGCCGCGGATCGCGAAATACGTTTGTTCCGCATTGGCTGTACTGTATTTACATTTAAAAGTTATTACAAACAAACACATTGTCTCTTTCTATGCTCACATCAAACAGACTAGTTCATTACATTTGAACAGCAGTCAGTTACTATAACATTTTGTCTTTAACAGAATTGATTTCCTTTTCCAGTTCTTCCAGCTCTCTCCTCTTATTCAGTTAACCACCCTGGTTTGAAACGACACTTCCCCATCCCTGCGTTTTCACTCGCAAAAATTGATCACAATGAAGAACCTCTGACGTAGTACACATAATCTGTGACGTGTACACATAACGTTTCGTACTAAATAGTGTACGAAACTTATATTTCGTATTCAACTTTTTTTGCGCGAAGGAATTTATGATAAATTTTCATAATATTTCCCTTAAGAACGATTTAAGTAAAATAATAAAAGCGATGATAAAAGTAATTTTGAGCATAAATAAACATTTTCAAGGCTTTTTTACATGAAATAAGCACTTTTCAAGCACTTTTTCAAGGCCAACCTTTGTTCAAGGGCTTTTCAAGCCTTGGACTCGTTTTCAAGCACTTTTCAAGCCCTGTGCGAACCCTGAATGTCGTTCTTTTATATACATATGTACTTGTAATGAATGTAATTTTATTTGAAAATCAGGAAGTCGAACAAAGTTCAATTGATCGTTATCTCGTTAACCACAGAGTTTCCTCCGCGTTGCCCACCGCAGAGGGCCGCCGCGTTGGCTTATCAATTTGCCGATTGTTAACCTCAGCTGCACCAATCATGAAAACTCCGCGTATGTCGGGACGTTCTTTACTCCCTCCGTGGGCTTAAAAAAATATAATGCACATACACCAGTTTTATTCGGGTCTCACCGTGAGCTAAACTTTAATTATGAAGAAATTACTTAAAGATGCTTCAGCAAGCAGTTTTTATTTTTCTGACTCTTTGCTGAAGCTAAACTCGAAGCGAAAGTCTACCAGAGACATGACATATTTCTGTAACGCTATCAATAAAAAAAAAAAAAATGTTTTAAAGAAATCAATTTAAATACAGGTATATCAATATTAATTTTAAAAAGAAGCATTTTTAGCAAACTGAAATAGTCATGTGCCAAATATAATAACAATTCAATGAATAACAAGGGAAAAAATTGTCACAAAACCAGGTTTTCAAATAAATATAATATTTATAACTAGAAAGCTTTGTCACAGACGTGACATATACCCCTACATGCTGCATTGACACAGAATATTTTGCATGCTGTCTTCACAAAACAAGAATAGCTAATTTATGGCCATTTTTAAGAATTATTATTACATTATCATTTATGGCCAGTTTGAACTTTGAACTCTTGAATTCTTTCCCATAACACTGTCCAATCACTGTGAACAAAATTTATGTACAAAGTCATTTTAAAATCTCACAATGAGTGACATAGTTATGGCCCGGAAAATCTCAATTATGGCAATTTTTGACTTTTGAACTCCAAGTGTGACCTTGACCTTGGAGACATCTACGTAATTCTTTCGCATGACACACCGTCCAATGATTGTGAACAAATGTACCAAGTAATATTAAAATCTCTTGATGAATGACATAGTTATGGCCCAGACAAGATCATTTATGGCCATTTTTGACCTTTGAACTCCATGTGACCTTGGCCTTGGAGATATTGACGTAATTCTCTCGCATGACACACCGTACAATAATTGTGAACAATGTATCGAGTAATTTTATTATCTCACAATGAATGACATAGTTATGGCCTGGACAAGATCATTTATGGTCATTTTTGACATTTGAACTCTCAAAAGTGTGACCTTGATGTTGCAGATATGGACGTAATTCTTTCGTATGACACACCATCCAATGATGGTGAACAAATGTGCCAAATAATTTTAAAATCTCACAATGAATGACATAGTAATGGCCCAGACAAGCTCATTTATGGCCATTTTAGACCTTTGAACTCAAAAGTGTGACCTTGACCTTGGAGATATTGACGTAATTCTTTTGCACGACACATCGTCCAATGATGGTGAACAAATGTGCCATATGATTTTAAAATCTCACAATGAACGACAATGTTATGGCCCGGACAAGATTGTTCCGCCCGCCAGCCTGCCCGCCGACATTCGCCAATCTACAAATGTAATAACCAGTTTTTTGCTTCCGAAAACCTTGTTAACAATATGTGGCACATAAAATATAGATCCACAAAAAAAATTCAAAGAGGAACCTAATTGTCGTCATTTTTGTACAGACTGTACCGTCCAAGTGAAATCAGGAGGCTTAAAAGGTATTTGTCAACAGATTGTTAAAAAGACCATTTTCAATTTTTGTCTCATATCACATAGTATACAGTAGGGAGCAAAGTAAAAATAATGACAAACTAATACCAAGATAAATTCTAATTCTTGAGGAATCATCCTTTGAATTAATAGAATTATTAACTGTCACAAAATTGCAAAGATTGAATAATATTGATTCTTTTTGCTGTTTGCATTTTAATGTTCACAACAAACACTGGCTCATATGATGTAAGATATAAAATGCATAAATTCATATCATAGACAGAATGGCAAAGGCCTATGAAATGCACTGAGTGACCCCGTGACCTAGTTTTTGATCCGGCATGATTCGGCCATATTGGAACTTGACCTAAATATTGTCTTGATACAACTTCTGACCAAGTTTGGTAAAGATCAGATGAGAACTACTTCAATTAGAGAGCAGACACCATGCTAAATCCTTGAAATGCACTAAGTGACCCCGTGACCTAGTTTTTGACCCGGCATGACCCATATTCGATCTTGACCTAGATATTGTCTAGATACAACTTCTGAATGAGTTTGGTAAAGATCGGATGAAAACTATTTGAATTAGAGAGCAGACACGAAAAGAGTGACAGACTGTCAGACAGTGCGAAAACTATATAACCCCTTTTCTTCGAAAGGGGGCATAAAAATATATAATGGTTATGATATTGGTGCTATCTAGATGTCAATGTTTCATTCTATCAATAAAATGCATTTATTGACCAACATAAAAAGGACAAAATCTGTGAAAAAGTCTCTTAGAATACAATTAACTCTAGCTAAAGCCCTCGAGGATAATGTGCATTCATAAATCAGGAGAATTTCATTATCATGGCAAGCCATACATGCAGCCGTATGTAACACATTATAGAATCAGGAAATAAAACAGCAGCTTATTTATTTCAGAGGACAAAATACTTGAATAAGTATAATTTGCCATCCAGTCTCGACTAATACTGCCATCAATATATGTGTTGTCAATTTGTGCCTTCTACTGGCATTGATTTCCATTGAGAGAAATGGTACTTAAACATATGGAATCATGCATGGAAAAACTGTCTTACATGACAGTTGTGCAAAGGCCAACTGAAAAGTTTAATTGATGACAATATTTTTATGACTGTCAGGATTGTTAGAAATTGAAAATAATTTAGAATCATTAAGAATGCCAACTAATGTTTTCATTCAAAGCAATTAAAAATAAATAATACAATCTAATCATTTTTTTTTCAATAAAAGAAACTGTTTCAATACTAAACACACATTCAGTAGTCTTTTATTGAGTGTACTAGTTATTAATTTAAGTATAAAAGCAATGATTTGGAGTTGGCATGTGTAGCATAATATCAAAAGAATGGTAACTTGCTGGGTCTTAGAAGTGAAATGAATGACCAGCAATTGCTATTTTACTGGCTACCAACAATATTGCACTCCTTATTTCAATTCAAATTGTATCAAACAACACATTCTGCAATGACAAATTCAATGCAAACTATATTTTAAACCTTAAATACAAATTATGCCCTTATAAATTGCATTGAATTACTTTCCAGGGACTATGCTGCATAAAATGTCATAATGTTTGAAAGAGAAGTCACAAAACTGTTTCATTTTATGAAAACTGTAACACACTGGTCTTACTAAATTCCGTATGACACCATTTAAGCATCTGCTATATCTTTATTATTCCCTAAATTTTTCCCAATGACAAGAATCGACAATTGGAAAAAAAACGCCTACAGCATTAAGCCTAAAGATTTTTAGGACCTATTTTACCCCACTTCCTTATAAGCTTACTGACAAGCCGTCAGAAAGGATTGCTGATTTGGTGAAAACAATTTCCTCACATGAAGTGAAATCAACCAAAACAAAAAGAAGAGAGATGAAAATATCATTAGCTGCTATTTGCTTAAGGAAAAATATAAAATGTAGGTTACATAATTGGAACTAACAAGAGCACGGCATAACAGGTGCCACACTCGGCTGGGAAAGCTTGTCAGAATTATTTATTTTTTTTTACAGTGACCTTGACCTTTGACCTTGTGACCCAAAATGGGTGTGACGTGTAGAACTCATCAAGGTGCATCTACATATGAAGTTTCAAAATTGTAGGTGAAAGCACTTTGTTTTTAGCGCCAATATAAAGGTTTTAGCACGACGCCGGCAGACGGCGGACGACGAGCAGACTATGAAAATACCTCGGGTTTTCTCCGAAAACAGCCTTGCTAAATATCAAGTGAAAATAATGTCCAATTATAATGCTTTTTAGATTTTAAGCTTTGCTTTCAATTGGTTGAAAATTTCGCAAACTTTTTGTTGACATCAATTTACAAACATGTAAAAATGTTCCTTGTTGTTCAAAAATCAATTTCAGAAATATTAAACCTAACAGATTTTTTCCCTTAATCTTCTTTAAGTATCTGTAAAAGGTACAAATTGAGGAAAAACTATAAAATGCCCTATTTCGATGTGAAAATTTGCAAAAAGAAGTACCCTTTTGTCAATTTTGTTCAAACAATGCATTATCTACAAGTGAAAAAATAACATGAGCACTGAAACTAAAACTTTCAAGTCAAAGTGCATGTAAATTGTATAAATAAATATTTGCATTGATTTGTAAAATGTGTATCAAGCAATGTGAAAGACCCATAAGACTCAATCTGAAGATGTCATGATTTTTCCAAAATTCATTTTTTAGCTCATTTTTTCCCAGTTTTTTTTGGGGGGCGAACTCTTCCCAATATTGAGCAAACCAAATTTCTGCCTAATAACTAATCAGGGCCCTCAATCTATCAAATATACTTCCAAAATTCGGCCGCAGTCCCCCACCTGAAAAGTATACTTTTCCCCCTTTTGGGGGGGGGGGAAAAATTCCCCCTGAAATATTATTTTTTTTAATAAGATGTTTCTCATGATGATTATATCTCAATTCTATTTCAATTTAATCTTGTCAGACATACTAAATTATGAAAAATGAAATGAATATAGTGCAAACATGTACAAATGTAATAATAAGAGAGTAAGAACAAAAATCCCCCCAAAAGCGAAATGCCGCGAAAATTCCCCCTCATGAAGGTAGCAACCCACTTCCTCAAAATGGATTGAGGGCCCTGCTAATGTATATAAACATTAACAATTAAAATAAAACCTTGTTGCATACACACATCTACATATCATAAGGATACATGCATAAGCTGAAAACTGTATGGTAAAAAGCGAAGGAGAACTTCTATGGACAAGTGTGTGTGTGTGAACAAAAACAATAATAACCCTAGGATAAGCAGATGGAAAAACATCCACATTGCTTTCACTGTAACCCTCTCTATATGGTCAGAAGGGTAAAATGATGTTCTAAATGGTCTTATAATTATGTTACCTATATGGATCAAAGAACAAACCAGCTTAATATTTAAATGTTAAACAAGAAATGTGTTTGTTAGAAACACAATGTCCTTTATTGCGCCGCTTTGAAGCCATATATTTAACCTTTGACCTTGAAAGATGACCTTGACCTTTCACCACTCAAAATGTGCAGCTCCATGAGATACACATGCATGCCAAGTATCAAGTTGTTATCTTCAATATTGCAAAAGTTATCGCAAAACTTAAACCAAGGTTAAAGTTTTAGGTTAAAGTTTTGGGACAGAATGACAGACAGAATGACAGACAGGCCCGACAGACAGGCCCAAAACAATATACCCCCGATCATTCAATTCGGGGGCATAAAAACACATACCTTTTACAAAGTAATACAATCGTTTAAAAGGATACACATCTTTCATTTCTTCTAAGGAATTAGCTTTGATAATATCTTGAATATTTATTATCTGAAATAAAGTAACATTATTAAATACTTTCAGTAACTTCATATCCATTGTAACAAATACAAAAACAAGGATATCAGTAAAACTGATGAATGCTTCCCAATGATGCTTTGTCAATATATGGTTTAATTGTTTAGAAAAAGTGTGACCTTGAGGAAATCTATTATGAGTCTCAGTGACCTTGACCCAAGTGACCTCAAACATCATCAAAAGGTAGAGGTCCATGCAAGGTACCTACATGCCAAATATGTAAGAGAGCAGTAAAAAATATAAGGCGTTATGAGAAACGGTAACAAAAGTGTGACGGAAGTAAGGAACCCCAAACTGGCGACTATATAATATGCTCCCCATTTTATATATATGGGGAGCATAATAATAAGAGCACCGCATAACGGGTGCCAACGCTCGACTGCGGGGACAGTTTTGAATAATTTAACGCTAGTCAGATTTGATTTTTTTTAAGGTCACAGTGACCTTGACCTTTGACCTAGTGACCAAAAAATGGGTGTGGCATGTAGAACTTATCAAGGTGCATGAGCTGGCTATGACAATACCTCGGGTTTTCTCCAAAAACAGCCGAGCTAATAAATTGTGTTACAACATAATTACTGCTTTAACAATATCTGTAAATTGTTACGTTACCAATTGTTGCAATATTCTCTACTTCTAGTAACACTACCTTCGTTTAGAAGAGACTTTAAAAAAACAAAAAAATTATATAAATGGGAAATGTATCCTTCTTGATAAGTCTGACTGCACAGGCTAATCTGAGACTATACACATATACATGTGCATTGAGTCTGGTCTTCCCACAGGGCTTTTCATATCAGTTAATAATTACACTAAACATATTACTTTATTAAACATTTATTATTACTTGTAACATGTCTTATTGTAGTAACACTTTAATGTGCCTATTTGAAATCAAACCTTACAAGTTGTGTCTACTTTTTTATCACAAATCAACTATGTTTGCACAGTTGTGCTCCTTCAATAAAATGTTTGCTCCCTTAAACATTGATAATGTTGTGCTACCTCAAAAAATTCAGTGCTACATGAACCTTAAACAATGTATTGTCACTGTTTACACTGGTGGCTACAACTTTTAAGTGACACATGCTTGCTTCTAATGCAGCATGCACACAAATAAATACTTGTAACAAAAATGTACTATCTATACAAATGTAGTGCTAACTGTAACAAATATTTGAGAGGCTTTAGTGGTGTTGTGGATATGGTGTCCACCTAGCGATCCGGAGGTCACGGTTTTGATCTCCACTTGGGGAGCGTTCTTTGGGTTCTTTCAGGAAACCGACTCACGAGCGTTTCAAATAAGCCTTAGGCTTTCTATGCAATCGAGCTAAAATAAATAGGTTTAAACTAAATATTTTCAACTTCAAAATATTTTTGAAGAAAGACAAAGGTTACCAATTGCAAACTAGCCTTATTTGCATATTCTTTACAATAACATTTCAATACAAATTCCTTAATATAAACATCTTTTGGAAAATAGGAACAAATGCCACATCATAAAAAGCTCTCTGACCAAGAATCTTTTATGCCCAAAATATTCGGGAGGCGGAAAACTACAACGGGCGAGGCATGGTATGGTATTGCGCAAGGGGGGGTTAGAGGGTTAGGTTTAGGGTTTGGGTTAGTGTTAGGGGTCGGGTTAGGGTTTGGGTTAGCCTAAACCCAACCCTAACCCTAACCCGACCCCTAATCCTAACCCTTTTTTGGGGTTATCACCCCTGACCATGCCTCGCCCGTTGTAGTTTTCTGCCTCCCAAAATATTCAGGCAAATAATTGATGCATTGCTATTGTCAAAAGATTGTTCATAATAAATTGTGCGTCACAACTTCCCCAGGATTGTGATTTCAATAATTTGCCAAATAATTTAACATCTTTAACACCCATGATTGGCAACTAACAAACAAATGAATAGAAATATAAGCTCACCAGTTAACAACCATCAGGTGAAATAGGAGGGATAGTGGTACAATTTGCAATTTGTACTAGGCAACCCATGTTATAAACACTGTGACGCATTAAATATTATAAAGTTAATCTCCATCTGTCATATGGCCATAAAGCGATACCAGGAAGCTGTAACAAGTATTGATTATTGCCATCTTGATCGTTTGAAGAAACAAGCAATCTGGATGTCAGATAATGCACTGCTGCATTTAATGCAGCTGTGGTACAGTTTTAGACAACAATGCGTAATCTTTGTCTGACTTGCCAAACAGGAATGCGAAAAACATGCTATTTTCTCTACCTTGTTGAATGAATCAAGATTGTATTTAGATAGTGTATTATGCATGCACTGAATGTGTGTATTTCGAAGTTTATTACGGGTCTATCAGCCTCTTTGTTGAGTGCATCTATAGCGTGGAATTGCCTTTGTGACCTTCCAGGGAAAAAGTATTGATTTTGAGCCAAGTGAGTCAAATTTACCTGGCTACCCAGATGCGACAGTTCACAAAACACATCTATACTACAGATGGGCTAGATTTGGACAAAAGCCACTCAATCTGCGGCTACAAACCAACCCATTTAAAATGATTTCTTTCACATATGATATGTAACTTTGTAAATAGAACTAACATTGATGTTGCTTGCAGCTACTGATTAGATGGTGTGTGTTTTTTTAAGAGAACTCTGTTAATTACCATTTCCAGACAATCATATGTAAAAACAGAACATTATGGCATTGAGACAGGGATATTACTAGTATCAGATATTTAATTTTGCTTGAACTGCCTCCTCACATGCACAGACTGTTGAATTTTTGTACTTACATTCTCATGTTTGAATCTGGTCAGGATTTTTATTTCTCTTAAGGTCCGCTGACAGTAGGTCTGGTGTTCAAACGGTGAGATTTTCTTTACAGCAACTCGAGAGTTTGTCACGTTATCCAAAGCCGATCTGGAAATAAATAGCAACACAACACCTGTCAGGTGTAATTTATAGGAAAATAACTAAAAATGTACTATGCAATTTTCTTTTTGCACCTGCATACTAAGGTAAAATTAACCAGGAAACATTTTTTCATAAGTTGTCACACAACATATTTCTCTAATTAAGACAGCACTGAAATCCAAATCAGAGAAGTTTTCTACAGGGCTGAATAACATGTATTTCACTATACGTTTTTACTAACACCAACACTATGTTTATTGTGAAAACCTCATTATGAACCACTTATACTTAACCAACTATAGCAGCACGTAAGTGTTGGACGTTGGTTGTGAAAAACAATGATAATAAACAATTTAAAATATATTTTCTTTCTGATAGTATTTTTACCCAAAAAGTCAAATCTTGTTCTGGTTGAAAATTTAATGGTCAACTCTTTTTACATAAATGCAAATTAGTTGATACTCAATTAATAAACAAACACGTATTTTCACTAGTTAATTCAATGAAGCTAGTGGGTGCTTGCAAATGAATGTGTAATGGACATAACAAGTAAGAGTGAACAGTCTAGGGCTTATCTTTATACAATCAAAATATCAGTTGGATTGATTTAGTATTAGCTATTTTCAGAGCACTTTCAACAACAGACACCATGACTCACAGATCAATGTTTCCATGAAGTATTCTAAGAATTATTGTAGAGTTATGTTTTGAATGTCTCCAGAAATGGTGGGGAGTGAGGGGGTATTCATTTTTGCACCTGCTCATTTGAGAATTATGAGACAGGCAACATTCTTTTGACAAATTTAATGAAAATGCAGCATTCAACTTGGCAGACACAATTGTTTTGGAAGTTTCCAAGACCACTATTCTAAAATGTTGAGAATATACAAAATAATTAGAGGATTTAGACATATTGGCAACACTTATTAATATTTTCACAATCATTAATGAATAGTCATCATTTAATTCTCATGTACAAAAGAAAAATAATCAATTATGCAACAAAGTATTAATGAAAATGCAGCATTCTACTTGGCAGGCACAATCGTTTTGGAAATTAAAAGATTTTCTGGAAGACCCCAGTGTTCTAAAATGTTGAGAATCTACCAAATAAATGAGGATTTAGATAATATTGGCAACACTTTATGTTCACAATCAATAAAGCATAATCATCATTTAATTCTAATGTACAAAAGAAAATTAATCTATTACGCAACTAAGTATTGACACAGTAGATTTCATTTTTTTATTTCACATGTTAAAAAAGTATGCCTTTAAAATGCAATGTTAGCTGCCTGCATATTTTTTTCACAAATCTACCGGTACAAAACAGTGGGAGTGATCATTTTTATTTAGTCAGTCAATTGTGCATGTTTTTAAATCGCAGGTATTTTTAAGTACTGATAATATATTACCAGAATGGCTACATGTATATGGACACAAATAACATTATAATATTCTAAATGTACTTTGCATACTAGAAACAAAATTTTATTTTTGAAAAATACCAATTGTGTTAACCCCAGAAAAGTTTAAAACAGTAAACAGGTATTAATTAATTAAAACCTAATTATGTTTGCTTGATAGCATTGTTAAAAGCCTTAGTGTTGTTTAAATGGTCTCAAGCCCTGGGCCTGCATTTCCTGGGTAGAACCAATACTTGATATTTAGGGGGGAAGATCTCAACAATGCTCCAGCAGTGGGGATCAAAACAATGGCCTGAGGATTGCTAGGCTGACACCATGCGACCTAAGAAAGTTGTAGAATCTTCTTTATTGTAAAATATTTTCAGAAATTGTAGTACCCAATTAGAGATTTTAGTAACAAATAAGAATCTGTTGGATTTTTGGCAACTGCAACACTGTATAAGCTTCTGACATTTCCAAGCCAGGTGTTATTTGATTCCTATTATTTGATACCTAACAAAACCCCTGAAATATTTGTCAACGCAGCTTTATTTAGCAATCTTGCCAGAAATTAACAAAACTCTATTACAGAAATACTTGGATTGCATGTTAACAAAGTTGTTTTCTTTCTATGATGCATATTTTATTGAACATGCATTGGTCATACTTGTTTAGGCATGGTTATTTTCAAAAATTGTTGAAAATCAAAAGAATTTCTTAACACAAACAGGTAATTTCATGTCTGAATTGTTTAGGCACAAACATATTTTGTTGTGATAATTGTACCCTTTTGACACATAACAACCAATGGCATAAAGCTCTTATCATTTCACTACTCAAGGGTGTTAGGCATGTTTACAAAATTTCAATATTAATATACTTCAATATATATTTTCAAAAAGCGTGGGGATAAAAATTGTTGTATTGACAACCTAGTGTTATCCTGGTGGACATTGTGCACTATAATAATGCTTTAATACTGTCAAAACAATTGTTTCGAAACGTAAAGCGTTTTAACATATTATTATTTAGTTATCTTAAACTGTAAATGTTTTGTTGCAATCTAAAATGAAAATAATTTTAAATAAAAAACATACTTTTTAATTTGAATGTTAAAGCGACATTATCAAATTCTAGCTTCAAACAAAGATCTATTAATAGTAATACACTGTTTATTGATCAATAGAACATTGGTTAAAAAAAAACGCAAATTATATTGAAAATGATTTTCATAACACATTTCCTAAAAATTAATTTCAAATCAAACATGCTGTATCAATATAGTTACATGTAGGGTGTGTAAGAGGATTTATTATTGAGGTATTTATTAAACTGTTTACAGTACTGAGAATACATCCGGACACAACTGAATTAAGTGTTGGGTGTTGTGACAACATGCTTAGCAGGTATACAAACCTATTGTGGAGACTGTGATATGTTGACAGAATGGATTAACAATGGATTAATATGCAACTCTTTGCCGATTTATCTGCGTATTGTGATATTTGGGGATTTTATCATTTTAAATTTTGTAATGGGAAAAAATGGTCTAATTAAGAAATAATATTTTTCCATCATGGTTTGTTGTCGAATAACCCACAGTAAGGAGTATAGATGCATAGCACAAGTGATTTTATAACACGCATCTATACTCCTTACTGTGAATTATTCGAGAACAAACCATTATAGAACAAGGACTTTAAAGCTTATTACTTCCCTTGGATTTTGTCCAATCCAACCAGGGGAGGGGGGGGGGTGTCTGTAGACAGTAAAAACTGACCAAGTCAGACATCACTGACAACCAAGGCCTGTGGTTTATCAAAGAGATCATACCCTTATTACAAAAAATTAGTACAGGAAAGAAATGATAGTTATGTCATTTTAAAAAAACCTTTGACAAAACAATCATTTTAGTTATAAATAATCAAAATAACAAATCTGTACAGTAACTGTGAAAAGAACTTAAATTCTTGTTAAGAAAATATATAATCTGAGATTTATTATTATATAAATTACTTCCTTGAAAATAATTGTCTCTAACAAATCTCTATTTTAAGTAGCAAATAATTAAAAGCCACTACCGTGACTGTAGATTCACCACTCAAAATGTGTAGCTCCATGAGATACACGTGCATGCCAAATACATGTATCAAGTTGCTATGTTCAATATTGAATAATTATCTCCCTTTAAAGCTTATTACTTCCCTTGGATTTGTATTTTTGACCTTAGACCTTGAAGGAAGACCTTGACCTTTTACCACGATGTGTTTGTCAGAAACACAATGCCGCCTACTGTGCCGCTGTGATTTATTTTTACTTAAATATATAATTTTGCAAGTCAGATAATTATGTCCATTTAAAACTTATTACTTCCCATGGATTTGTTTTTTCGACCCCGTGACCTAGTTTTTGACCCGGCATGACCCATATTCGAACTTGACCTAGATATTGTCTAGATACAACTTTTGACCAAGTTTCGTAAAGATCGGATGAAAACTATTTGAACAAGGGCTGTTTGTAAAACATGCATGCCCCCCATATGGGCTGTCGGTTGTAGTGGCAACCATTGTGTGAATACGTTTTTTGGCACTGTGACCTTGACCTTTAACCTATTGACCTGAAAATCAATAGGGGTCATCTGGGAGTTATGAACAATGTACTCATGATCCTAGGCGTAAGCTTTCTTGAGTTATCATCCGGAAACCATTTTACTGTGTCAAGTAACCGTGACCTTGACCTTTGACCTAGTGACCTGAAAATCAATAGGGGTCATCTGCGAGTCATTATCAATGTACCTAAGAAGTTTCATGACCCTAGGCATAAGTGTTCTTGAGTTATCATCCAGAAACAATTTTACTATTTCGGGTCATCATGACCTTGACCTTTGATCTAGTGACCTGAAAATCAACAGGGGTCATCTGCGAGTCATGATCAATGTACCTATGAAGTTTCATGATCCTAGGCAAAAGCGTTTTTGAGTTATCATCCGGAAACCATTTTTCTATTTTGGGTCACCGTGACCTTGACCTTTGACCTAGTGACCTGAAAATCAATAGGGGTCATCTGCTAGTCATGATCAATGTACCTATGAAGTTTCATGATCCTAGGCATAAGCGTTCTTGAGTTATCGTCCAGAAAGCATTTTACTATTTCAAGTCACCGTGACCTTGACCTTTGACCTAGTGACCTGAAAATCAATAGGAGTCATCTGCGAGTCATGATCAAGGTACCTATGAAGTTTCATGATCCTAGGCGTAAGCTTTCTTGAGTAAACATCCGGAAACCATTTTACTGTGTCAAGTAACCGTGACCTTGACTTTTGACCTAGTGACCTGAAAATCAATAGGGGTCATCTGCGAGTCATTATCAATGTACCTATGAAGTTTCATGATCCTAGGCATAAGTGTTCTCGAGTTATCATCCAGAAACAATTTTACTATTTCGAGTCATCATGACCTTGACCTTTGATCTAGTGACCTGAAAATAAACAGGGGTCATCTGCGAGTCATGATCAATGTACCAATGAAGTTTCATGATCCTAGGCAAAAGCGTTTTTGAGTTATCATCCGGAAACCATTTTTCTATTTTGGGTCACCGTGACCTTGACCTTTGACCTAGTGACCTGAAAATCAATAGGGGTCATCTGCTAGTCATGATCAATGTACCTATGAAGTTTCATGATCCTAGGCATAAGCGTTCTTGAGTTATAGTCCAGAAAGCATTTAACTATTTCAAGTCACCGTGGCCTTGACCTTTGACCTTAGAGTGACCTGAAAATCAATAGGAGTCATCTGCGAGTCATGATCAAGGTACCTATGTAGTTTCATGATCCTAGGCATAAGCGTTCTTGAGTTATCATCCTGAAACCATTTTACTATTTCGGGTCACCGTGACCTTTGACCTAGTGACCTGAAAATCAATAGGGGTCATCTGCAAGTCATGATCAATGTACCATAGGTTTTCACGTATAGCGCGCATTATTTTACCTCCAAAATTCAAATTAAAAAGCTGGTGCCCGCTATACATTGATACAACGCTATCCTGGCTGCTAAATTGGTAAAAAATATGTTGTGTAATCATAAATAATCAAAATGGCCGCCATGTTTTTTCCAGAAAACTACTTCCCTATAATTGTACAGACTGAGGGGCCATTGTTGAAACAACAAGAAGTCGCTACTGGTAGATATGAATGCGTTTTGGTCAAAAATAAATTTGTTTGATTAAACTTGCAGACAATTCTTTGTTTGTGTCTTTACACTTCTTTATTGATGAATTCCAATGGGGATTGTTGTCGACATTTCGGAGAGCACGATGTACACTAATTCTGATTTTCTCACGTTTTACACGAAATGCACGTGGACTGTTAATCTTTTGCTAGGGGGTCATTTTGCACTTCATAATTGGAAGATGTTATTGAGTAATATGTGC
This sequence comes from Dreissena polymorpha, assembly GCF_020536995.1. NCBI lineage: Eukaryota > Metazoa > Mollusca > Bivalvia > Myida > Dreissenidae > Dreissena > Dreissena polymorpha. The sequence continues at coordinate 73,913,918 of NC_068355.1, read as the reverse complement.
CACGACTTGTTAACACGCTAATTGACATTTGAGACACTAATTGACACTTGAGAACGTGAAGATATGCAATTGCATTTTGTGTGCAAAAATATTGAATGTATAAATATTGAACGTTCAACAGTGGTGTACCCCATTAACTGTATTCCCGTCTCCCATGCGACATTCAAATTTACCGGTAATTCCCATGCTTTCCCCGAGGAAAAATCACAAGATGTACATTAATTCTTATTTTCTCACGTTTTTCACGAAATGCACGTGGACTGTTAATCTTTTGCTAGAAAATTACAAAATTGTCAGAAAAGTATAGTGCTATGCAACCCATGATCCTTATCATAATGACGCTTCCTATTTTGAATGCTTAATTAAGCTTTCCAATGCCCCGGATTATTCGATTGTGCAAAAGTAAAATGGCGGCCATTTTCGGTCCGATTTGGTGGTTTTATTGTCTTGAATATATTAAAATATTTTTTTCTCCATTTTTGCATTTAAAAAACAGCCTGCGGGCTATACACAGGAGCGCGCTATACGTGGAAACCTACGGTACCTATTAAGTTTCATCATCCTAGGCCTAAGCATTCTTGAGTTATCATCCGCAAACCATCTGGTGGAAGGACGGACATATGGACAGCCCGACATGTGAAAAACAATATACCCCCTCTTCTTCGAAGGGGGGGCATAATTAGAGAGCGGACACGAAAAGTGTGACAGACTGACAGACAGACTGACGGACAGTGCGAAAACTATATAACCCCGTTTCTTCGAAAGTGGGCATAAAAACCCTAATAGATAGCATCAGCACAAGTGTCAAAACTAAGAAGCAGTAATGATATCGATACTACGTGTAAAGTGTCGTCCAAGATCAACCTGGCTGCCTAGACAGTCTGCAATGGTCAATCTGGGAAATCACTTTACCCTCCATTGGATGTTGTATTACAAGAGACCTCTTTTAACAGTAAAAATTTAGCACATGCAAATCTGGGATGAGATTATACATAAATGTATTAAGCAAAGTATTCCCAGAATTCAACTCATATAACACCTAGTAAGATCTCCAACTTCAACTTCTTCCCTTGCATATTTAGGCTTTCAGTTTGAAGTAAAAGACCAGCAACAGAAATTCTTTATGTATAGGCAAGCTGATATCATCCTTGAGATGTTGACAAGCAAGATTCTGTGAACAGCTGCAGTCATCATTGGGTCATGATGGCATCCTCAATTAAAAGAACTAGAAAAAAGTATGTTGTGGCAGATTTGCTTTTTATGGAACAGTCTCAGGTTTGCGAATCTTTTTCAGACTAAACAAGAGATGTGTTTGTAAGAAACACAATGCCCCCTACTGCGCCGCTTTGATTTATTTATTTTTTATCATTTGGCAGATACAGATAATTATCTCCTTTTAAAGCTTATTACTTCCCTTGGATTAATTTTTTTTACCTTTGACCTTAAAGGATGACATTCACCTTGACCTTTCACCACTCAAGGAGATACACATGCATGCCAAATATCAAGTTGCTATCTTCAATATTGCAAAATTTATGGCCAATATTAAAGTTTTCGGACGGAATCACGGACTGACAGACGGACTGACAGTTCAACTGCTATATGCCACCCTACCAGGGGCATAAAAACTGTGTTACATGTTATTTGTCAAACTTGTTCCCAAGAAGCAAATCAGTGCATAAACCAATGCTTTCACAGACATTATCTGCCATGGAAATCACATGGTATGCAAACTGTAAATAAAGTACCAGGTTTATGGAAGGGGTACAGTCTGACATGTGGTCAGTCATGGCCCCCTGCATAAAGCATTTACTTCCATTAAACGAATATTACACATTGGCCTTATGCTATTTCTAACATCTGCAATAAACGACCACATCTATTATGGTATGAATGACCACATATTCAGTTGTCCTAATTGAGCACTAATAAGGTATTAGGCGACCAAGTATAAGTGCTGCAACAAAGTTGCTAAGCAACTGTCTCATTGACTGCAAAGGTGTGAATAAAACCAATTTGCAAGTGATCAAATACTTATTGACATCCTTTGGTCTGTCCAATAAATTAACTACAATGTGGATGTGACAGCCTAATCTATCATCCTAACGATACAATTCAGCCTATCTTATATCAGGGATTTCAATTGAAGCAGAATCCTGCATTTTGATGCAAGCAAGTTGCAATTTTCTCATTTTTGACTCCTGACAAAAATTAGCCTTGCATCATTTTGACACCTTTGTTTTCCACAATCCAACTTGAAAAAAGGACCAGAAATTATCATTTATGGAAATAATAAATCTTTTGTGAAATTATTTTATTTATTATTATGATAAATAAGCTATTTCAAAACTTTAAACATGCATTTCAGAACATTTCAAGTAACTTCCGTATTTTGACCATTATAATTTTATTTTGACCCCTTATTATTTTGAGACCTTGGGTCATTTCGACTCCTGGTTTTCAAAATTTACTGAAATCCCTACTAGGATCTATTTAAGAGATCTACGAAAACAATACATAATGGTACAAATGTATACCCTTACAAATTATGAGAACAACAAATGTGTCCGACCGACACGGATGCTCCCAACTCCATCTTTGTCACTAGATAAACAAGAGTGCCAAACTGTCACATAATATGCCCATTTGAGGGTTGGGAATACTTTGGTGAAGATCAGATGAAAACTACTTGAATCAGAAAGTGGACCCATGCTGAATGTTTAAAACGCACTTGACCCTGTGACCTAGTTTTTGACCTGGCATGACCCATGTTCAAACTTGGCCTAAACATCATCTAGATACAACTTCTGACCAAGTTTGGTGAAGGTCGGATGAAAATTACTTGAATTTGAGAGCGGACACGAAAAGTGTGACGGACTGACAGACAGACTGATGGACCGACGTCACTTCTCCCTAAGGCCAAAATAGGGAGAATTGGTAACATTTTTGGGAGAAATGGTACATTTGCGTCTTAGATCTTAGTTTTACGCATATTTTTCAGCAACTTAACGGATAAGTGGTTTCTGTTCAGCTTTCAATCAACTCTTCACTTGTTTTATACAATAAGACATGTTAAGTGTATAAAACCAACATTTTCCTTATTTCACATTGATTGTTGATTATGATTGTACTTTTAATTACATTTTTCCTGAACAGGTGTATCAAATAAACTTCAATTGTAACAAGCCAGTAATTTTCTGAATCTTTTTACATCCTTGTTAATGTTAAGCAATTCAACATTAAATCAAATTCATATTTTGTTACAAATATTTGTTTTAAATTAAAAATTCATTTAAAATCTCATTTTACAGCAGAGATTCCAAATCTGACCTGTAAATAAGCCCCATATTTATTGGCAGTGCTAGGTAACATCTTCCCATTTGATCATTCCTTAGTATTGTTTTAATGGGCCATTTAACATTGCTGATTCATAGTTATTGGTAGCCAGCAAAAGGCAATTAATCAAGGCATCATCTATACAAGGGACAAAATTGTCACAAAACCAGGTTTTCATTGTGAAAAAAAAATCTGATAAAAGGGAGAAAACTCAAACTGAACTTTTGAAATGAACAAACAAAATTTACCCCCTTTGTAAGTTTGTTTTAAAAAAAAATCTATTTTTAGTCGTGGCGACCTTGACATTGGAGATATTGACGTGATTCTTTCGTGCGACACACCGTCCCATGATGGTGAACAAATGTGCCAAATGATTTTAAAATCTCACAATGAATGACATAGTTATGGCCAGGACAAGCTCATTTATGGCCATTGTTGACCTTTGAACTCAAAGTGTGACCTTGACCTTGGAGATATCGACGTAATTATTTCGCGCGACACACCGTCCAATGATGGTGAACAAATGTGCCAAATGATTTTAAAATCTGACAATGAACGACATAGTTATGGCCCGGACAAGCTTGTTCCGCCCGCCCGCCCGCCAGCCAGCCCGCCCGCATTCGCCAATCTAATAACCAGTTTTTTCCTTCGGAAAACCTGGTTAAAAACAATTTCAAGAAGTGTAATAGCTCCAGACTGTTCTTTTAAATGTTCAACTTTGCATGACCTGTAAATGGGGCAACTTATGGCTGACAATCCTCCTGTGTCCATTGCGAAGTGAAGACTAATTGGGCTAAGAAATCTCCCACTTCGCCTACTCGTGAGACCCCTATAATAGCATAAGCGTCTCGCGACATCGACTTACAACACTTTTAGATAAGGGTCTAGTCAACGAGTGAGCGAAGGAAATAACCAATGCAGTTTTTAATAAGCGTCTATATGAGGCTATTTTGGTCTTGTCACTAAATTCGTACACAAAAAAAGTACTCGACCTATCGGGCTACAGACTTGGAATTATCACTCGACAGAGGCAAAAATCAATCGATTCAGTCCACGGTAGAGTGGTTTAACACCAAGACTGATACCTCTAGAATCAGATTCTAGAGGTACATTTCCGTACCTGTAGTTGCAATAATTCAACTCTCAGCTTTACAGCCCAATAGGTTGCTGAGAGTTGCAATGCACTCTCTCTTGTCCATGGGTGCAAAATGTTATCAACAAAGCAAGGGGTAAGGAACACTGAAACTGCAAGAACTTATTAAAGTTTACCTGTCTAAACCACAAACTCATCCAAATGGTACCATTAAAGCAAGAAATAATTGCTTTTTATTGACTTAGTTTTTCTTTTGTACGCTGTATTCGCCACAACATAAGGCGAACATCCTGAACCAACAATACCAGTCAGTATTCACCCACGACAAGGGGAGCAACACAAACCCTACGCCAGACGGGGAACCAGCACCAACCATGCCAAATATCGAAACCACATCCTATGGAGTGCTGAAGCTACTACAGAAGCTAAACCCCCAAAAGGCAACCGGCCCAGACATGCTCCCAGCAAGGGTCCTCAAGGATCTGGCAAATGAATGTGCTCCGTACCTGGGCTACATATACCAGAAATGCATAACAACAGGCTCAAATCCAGATATATGGAAGACAGCAACAGTTTCAGCCATATTCAAGAAGGGGGACAGGTATAAAGCGAGCAACTACTGCCCTGTGTCACTCACTTGTATATGCTGCAAGATGCTAGAGCACATCATTGTCAGCAATGTCATGGGACACCTGGACAGTAACAACATCCTTACAGACTGCCAACATGGTTTCAGAAGGTGGCAGAGCTGCGAAACACAACTCCTAACCTTGTCAGATGAACTACTGAAGTCCTTAGACAAAGGTAAACAACACGACCTAGCCATCCTGGACTTCAGCAAGGCGTTCGACAAGGTCCCCCACAAGCGTCTGCTGACAAAACTGCACCACTACGGTATACGCGGCCAGACGTTGGAATGGATTAAGGCCTTCCTGACCGACAGAACGCAGCGAGTTGTTGTAGATGGTGGTACCTCAGATCCTGCCCCAGTAGTCAGCGGAGTACCTCAGGGGAGTGTGCTTGGACCGATCCTCTTCCTGGTATTTATAAACAACCTCCCCCTTAGAGTTTCATCCAACCAAGACTCTTTGCGGACGACTGCGTGGTCTACAGACAAAAAGACTCAGATAGCGACTGCGACCATCTGCAGGAAGACCTCCATCGGTTGTGGCAATGGGAGAAACTCTGGGGAATGTCATTCCACCCAGAGAAGTGCAGTATCCTGCGAGTCCACAGAAAACGATTTCCAATACTGCAAAACTACACCCTCAAAGGCCATATACTTGCCAGTGAAGAGACGTCAAAGTACCTCGGGGTGGAACTGACAAAAGATATGTCCTGGAAGCCTCACATCCATAACGTAACATGGAAAGGAAACAGCACGCTGGGATTCCTCCGCAGAAATCTAAGGATTGGCAACGAGAATGTAAAAAGTGCTGCCTACTTTTCACTCGTTCACCCACACCTGGAATACTGTAGCATGGTCTGGAACCCATACCAGAAGGACCAGATTCACGATCTGGAGATGTTCCAGAGAAGGGCAGCCAGGTATGTGACGAACCGCTACCATAACACTAGCAGCGTCACATCCATGCTTGATCACCTGCAGTGGGAAACCCTAGAGTCACGGAGGACAAAAGCCCAGCTGACGATGATCTACAAGATATCAAACAATCTCATAGACATCCCAGCAGCAAAATACCTCTCCCCAGGCTCAAGCAGAACCCAATCAAGCCATTACATCAAGTTCCTGCCTATCTCCACATCGACATCCTACTACAGGCATAGCTTTTTCCCCGGTATTATACCGACCTGGAACAGCCTTCCAGCCGCTGTTGCAGAATCCCCTGACTTGGTATCCTTCAAGCAGGAACTAGCAAACTTAAGTTTCTAATCAAGTCGTCAGTGCCAGCTACAAAATAAACCCCAATGACCCCTCATGGCTGTGCCGGTTGAGGTTCAATCCTCTCCGCGGCCACCGTAGCCGGATAGGCATAAGGTAGAGGGATGAAACGTAGCTGGGGATGCATCTGTACTGTCCTTCTGAATTTTAACTATCAAACTCTTTCTCACTTTACTATTTTCCCATTCTTACTTTATCTCCTCACCACCTGTCGCATAATTGTCAAGTTTGACGGCAGCGACGTACGATGTAGATATTGGAAAACTGAACCAATATTGGTTTGGTCGCAGTACACCAATATTTTTCACGTCGGGTTATGTGATGGAGCCTATTAAAGTCGATAACGATGTGGAATTCGATACAGAATACACTGTTTCAAATTAAAACATAAAAATGTCAGCGAGAAAAGTGTGTTGAAACATCGTTGTGTTTTCATAGAGTGCATGCAAAGGATTACATCAGTAGGTTGCCATTCAGTTAACTTTGTAGGTTGCCATTCAGGTAAATTTTACATGTTTATGAAGTTTATTCATTATTTTCCTCAATTTGTCTCGAACAACGTCTGTTAAGTGAAGCGCACAGATTCCATGCGCCGAACAGCACCCATGTTTATGAAGGGGTGCATATAGACTCCCAGAGCCGCCATAGCAAAAATTATCAAAAGCTCTGGGAGTCCGTTTATATGGACTACCGTACCTGTAGCCACTACCAACTGTTTAATATCAAAAAGTGAAATTAAACCTGAAGTCTAGTTTTCAATTAAATTGTTATAGAAACGTTTGTTGTTCTGCTGTACCATCTATGTTTACCTGATAGGTAAAGGGTGCAGATTGTATTAAAAATTTTACCAATACCCTTTATTAAGGCCAATATGTGTTAAATACTTTTCATATGTTGTCTGATGGTTACAGGCAGCCCCTACATTGTTTTACACTGGGTTCATGATACCTTACTACTTAACCACTACATTTTAATATTTTGCTTCGTCAGGTTCTTGTACATTTAAGGTTAACCTAATAGTTTAAAGCTGCACATTCATTTTCATCTCTTAACAGGTACCTGTACTTGGTCTTAATTCCAAAATCTGTTGTACACATCTGTTTGGTCATCTTGTTGGTTTAAGGCCGAAGCTCCATTGTATAACATATTATTGTTTACTTTCTTATCGATACATGTTATTGTTCACCTATAACAAAGGCCTGTAATTAGGGCCATATCTGTTGTATATTATCTCCTATGCATGATGGTTTAGGGCCACAGATCCATGGTTTTACTATATTATTGCTTAATTTTTACCGGTACATCTTTTTTATATTTATTTTCGTTGCTTTGCTTTACAATTTATGTTTACCTGACAGTTTAAGGCTGCAGGTAATTTTTCATCTATTAATAAGGCTGCTGTTTAAGGCAAGTATCTGTTGCTTATATCTCCTATGTTGTCTAGCGGTTTAGTGCTCGGATCGGGGATTATACTATATTATGGATTGCCTACTCTTTTACCGGTACATTGTCTTATTTTATCGTGTGTTGCTTTGCCGTACAATTTATGTTTACCTGACAGTTTTAGGCTGCAAGCAAACGTTTCACCTTTTTACAAGGCTGTTTATTAAAGCCATTATTTGTTGGATATATCTCCTATGTTGTATGACAGTTTAAGGCCGCAGATATATGTTTTTTCTTCATGATTGCTTACTCCTTTAAGTGTGCGTCTTCTTACTTTACTTTTGTTCTTTTGCTGTAAAAGTTATGTTTCCCTGACAGTTAAAGGCTGCAGGTAGTCTTTCACCTTTTTTACTGGTGCTTATACTTTATACAAATATTGGTTGTTTTATGTCTGACCGGTTAATGTCGCAGCTCAAATTATTTACATATAGGTCTAAGTCAATTTTGTTGACAATTAGGTTAAGCAGTTCTTATTAACACTGATTTTTTCTGGCAGTGTTTTTCTTATGGAGCATACACATATAATTAAGTTATGCTTATTCTAGTGATCGTTGAACACCAATCCTATTGTTTTCAATTAATTAACTTCACTATGTTCTATAATTTGTTATTAATTAGCAGATGGATGATTTAAGCCTAGGGGCTCTTTACAAATCAAAGCTTTTAATGCTCATTTGTCCTGAATTTTCACATTACCTGACCTTAATCGTAAGGCTACGTTTATATTCATTAAGGGGCAACTACCCCCTTTTCGAATTGCGGTCCTCTCCCGTACTTCATGGACGGCGGGGTTCCCGTTCCGGTCCCCTTTGTGGTGTGTTTTTACCACCCATTATGCCTTTCTGGAAAGAATCTGTTCTATTTTTATCTTTTTATGGCATTTTATAATAAATGCCCGTTTTCAATCAACAATATTGTGTTTGTTCTTTCCTTCAAGTCATACGAGTCCGTCCGGTCTATGACCTTTTCATTACCACCGAGGACAATACATAAATATGGACTACCATACCTGTAGCCACTACAAACTGTTTAATATCAAAAAGTGAAATCAAACTAGTCAATATAAATTGCCACCATGGAGTCTTTTGATGATTTTTGCTTTGGCAGACTCTTGGCGTCAATAGTCCACTCTATCTTTTTAATAGCGAAAGTTTTCCTTCTTTGTCTTTATTGATGCGCAAGAAATTTGGTGCGCAACATTCAAGCCCCGATATCAGACAGTTAATATCAACGGATTGCAATAATATTTACATACCTGTGTAGATAATTCATTTCTCAATAATGTTTCGTAAGAATTATGTAATGAAATCTTTCAATTTTGCACGCCTGACCAATTTAAATCAACACACTACTCACATTTTCCATTCCAATCGCCGTGCCCGCTGTATACCGCTGGTAGATTTTAATCGATAAGGCAGCTAATTACACTGTAATGCCTTCTTCTGATTGGTTGATATTTAAATATTTCATAACATGACGAGAGGTCACTGATTGTATTGTGATTTAAGCAGAAGTTTAACTGAAACAAATTATGCCTTTTCACTTCAATTCGACGCTATTTGAGGTAAAAATGGACTTCTTAACTAAAACTTTATGAGTTGGTTATGTTATTTTGCAATTTTTAGCATATTGATATAATAGCACTGTATTCATTTTTCATTATGGTTTTTACAGACCGGAGTTTCAGCGTTCAGATTTATTCTGAACGCGAATTATTTCAGCTAGAAATCAAACCTGAAGTTTAGTTTTCAATTAAATTGTAATAGAAACAGTATATCTAATAATTTTTTATGACATGTACAAACAAATATATAATTTCTTACATAAAAACAAACAAAGAAAGTGACAAAAATGTGATTAAAGCAGGATACCCCACCCAAATCCAGAATCAAAATTGGAAAATTAACATTCCAAAACGCATTACATAAATCTTCATAAAATTTATAAATTTTAACACATCTATCTCCAAAGCCAATTAATGTGTCCGACTTGAATAATGAAAACACACGGCATGCATAAAATGTGGTTAAACGTTAAAATTGCAAACCATGGTAAAATTCTTCAGACACATAACGGCTTGAAAATTGATGTTCACTTTTAATCAAATGCAAAAAAATCTTTGACACTTACACAACCATCCCGTATGCACCTTCACCCACATATTGCAAATTAGTATATCTAGGACCAATTTCGAACACATGTCCTTTCACGAGTTCTTGATTCGGATTCTTAATTTCTGCAGCCATCTTGCATGTTGATAGTCAGGTTTGATCACGTGACATTCATTTACGTCACATAATCAAAGCGCTGTAACTAAACACAAAGAGCATAGCAGGCAGAATATGAATAGGTGATATTAGTTAATCAAACAAATCGAGTCTATGTTTCACAGTTATGTAGGCAAACTTGTACAACATATTAATTCCCGCAAAAATGCAGGGTGATTGATAACTATATTTCATTATTTCTTTAAAAGGATGCCGTAGAAGCATGATAAATAGAAAATAAGTTCATTTCCAATTGTTGAGTAATATCACGGACTTTAGATGGATATATCAATATACGCTCCGTGGTAATATATCTGAACGGTAGCGAAGTTTGAGGTTTTGTCAAGGGCTATAATATAGAACGTATTCATAAGCAAATTTGTAAAAATCTGTTAGGTGTTAAAAGAAGCACTAAAAATGATTGTATATACGACGAACTTGTTGTCCTTAACCGTCAAACAAATAGATATTACAATATCATAAAATATTGGATTAAAATATTACACACTGATAGCAGTAAAAAAAACTTATATTGTTGACTGAGTGTGAACGATATCCTAACAAAAAATTGGAAATTGAAGTCAGAAGATAAAATAGATTACGATAATAAAGAAGTTGATAAAGATGGAGATGCTACACGTGATGATATGGATTACGATGAAAGCGATGATGATAGAGCTTATGACTGAGACAAAAATAAAAAAGATGATATAAATTATGATAGAAATAATGATAGAGATGGAGATAATATATATGAAGATGATAGGACTGAAGATGATGAAAGAGATGAAGATGATAGAAATGAAGATGATATATACGGAATATTACACTAGTCCAGGGACCTATACAAACAAAGGGATGAGACACTCACTGAACCGAAGAACAAGCTATCGCGTTGTTTCGCAAAAGGGAACGAGACTTGCGACCCAACGAGACTTCGCGCTTCGAGGCAAATTTTAAGAGCCGCCATTTTGACAAAGCGAGACCGTGACAAAGCAATCGAGAAATAATAAGAGTACAAATTAACCAAGTGTTGCCAACACAGAAGTATTCATTGCAAAGGTTTGTTGAGTTTGATACATCTTATTGTTTCATTTGTTTTCGACTATGCTTTGTATTTACTTATAAAACAACGGTGGGTATTTTCACCAAATCATGCGTATCATTGTTTACACTTCCATAATCCGAGAAACGTGTGTCGTGGCTTTTTTCAAAAGGCTTGGTCAAATAAAGCTCTATACTATTGTTTTTTTGTATTCTTACAAACGTTACATTTCAACGCATTGTGTGATGCTAATTTTATTTGTATTGTTAGCAAATTCATGATTTTAAATGAGCACAAAGGCAATACAATTTAAGTCATTTTTTAATTTTTACCACTATCAGTTTCATCAACATATGTCGTGGCTCTTTTTGAAAGGCTCAGTCAATACTAGCCCTATATTAATCTTATGGGTATCTTTACAAACATTACATTTTAACGCATTGAGTGATGCTAATTTTATTTGTATTATTTACAAATTCATGATTTTGAATGAGCACAAAGGCAATACAATTTTAGTCATTTTTTTATAGGTTACCACTTTCAGTTTCATCAACATATGCCGTGGCTATTTTTGAAAGGCTCAGTCAATACTAGCCCTATATTAATCTTATGGGTATCTTTACAAACATTACATTTCAACGCATTGAGTGATGCTAATTTTATTTGTATTATTTGCAGAGGCATAATTTTGTATTAGCTCAAAGATTATACAACTTTAGTCATTTTTTATTTTGTAATCACTATCAGTTTGATCAACATATGTCGTGGCTCTTTTCGAAAGGCTCAGTCAATACTAGCCCTATATTAATCTTATTGGTATCTTTACAAACATTACATTTCAACGTATTGAGTGATGCTAATTTTATTTGTATTATTTGCAAATTCATGATTTTGAATTAGCACAAAAGCAATACAATTTTAGTCATTTTTTTATTTTTTTTACCACTATCAGTTTCATCAACATATATCGTGGCTCTTTTTTGAAAGGCTCAGTCAATACTAGCCCTATATATATCATGTTGGTGTCTTTACAAACGTTGCATTTCAATGCATTGTGTGGTGCAAATTTAATTTGCATTATTTGCAAAGGCATAATTTTGTGTTAGCTCAAAGATAATACCATTTTAGTCATTTTTTTTATTTTGTAATCACTATCAGTTTGATCAACATATGTCGTGGCTCTTTTCGAAAGGCTCAGTCAATACTAGCCCTATATTAATCTTATGGGTATCTTTACAAACATTACATTTCAACGCATTGTGTGATGCTAATTTTATTTGTATTATTTGCAAAGGCATAATTTTGTATTAGCTCCAAGATGATATAATTTCAGTTATTTTTCAATTTTTTAGTTAAACGTGTTATCAACATATGTTGAGGCTTTTTTCAATAGACTCCATCAATAGTAGCACTATTTTGATCATGTTGGTATTTTTGCAAATGTTACACTTCAATAAACTGTGTGGTGCACATTTTATTTACATGAATTGCAAAGGCATAATTTTGTATTAGCTCAGAGATTATACAATTTTAGTCATTTTTTTTTTAACCAGTCTCGGTTTTGAATGTGTATGTCAATGCTCTTTTCAAAAGGCTCGGTCAATAATTGACCTATGATAATCATGTTGGTATCTTTAGATATGTGACACTTCAATGCATTGTGTGTTTCACATTTAATTTGCATTATTTACTAACTCATAACTTTGTATAAGCTAAAGGACAATACACATGTATAACTTTAGTCATTTTTTAATTGTTAGACCGCTTTCAGTTTTGTATACATATGTCATTGCTTTTTGCGTAAGGGCCAAGGCTCTGTAAATACTAGCCCTATATTATTCATGTTGGTATCGTAACCCTTTCAGCGCTGGAATCAAACTTTAAAGGCCTTTGCAAACTGTTTGGACCCAGATGAGACGCCACAGAACGTGGCGTCTCATCAGGATTCAAACTGTTTGCTATTCTGAAAGTATTCTGTGAAAAAAATCTAAGAAAATGCTAATTTTAGAAATTCAGCAGACAACACTTTAGCAGACGACAAATTTCCCAGCATGCTAAGGATTAGCAAATTGTACACTTCAGTGCATTGTGTGGTGTACATTTAATTTGCATTATTTGCAAAGTTCTTGATTTGTATAAGCTCAATGATGATACAATATTAGTCCTTAATCAATTATTTAAAAAAAACAATTGAGATTAACATTTGTCTCCGCTTTTTCTTAGGGATTGATCAATACAAGCTCTATTATTGTTTGTGTTTGTACCAATGTTACATTTCAATGAAATGTATGGTGCATATTTTAAATGCATTTTTTGAAAAAAAAAATTGATGTCTGCATAGGAAATCCTGAGGTGGAATTTTCAATGATGTTTGCTAAGAAGAGATTTCATTTCAACAAAAAATGTCATAAAAGTGGAAAGTGTCGTCCTTATTAGCCTGTGCGGACTGCACAGGCTAATCTGGGACGACACTTTACGCACATGCATTATGCCAAGTTTTCTCAAAACACGAGACATATAATCGTTCTCATTCACAGAATGTTTGGCCATTTTTTTTTAAATATAAATTTAATAACTATTATTCTAGAAAAAAAATAGAAAAATTGCAAAGGTCATATTTCTTTATCATTGGAGAAAACATTTATTCTGAGATATTTTCAAGAGTTTGTTTCCACATTGTTAATGCTTCTATTAAGAATTTCTGAAATGTGTAGATAATTGTTATTCAATTAATGCAAAAAATCGGAATTCTTACATAAATATTTCAATTAATTTTATTTATATGTTGATACAACTAAGTACATTTTTATGTCCATCTGTCTGGTCGTCTGAAATTCCGTCACACTTTGCGTTTAGGTTTTGCGTTAACGTTTCGAAAAATGTGGAAAAAGGTGGCATAGTCTATTAGTCTTCCTATGGTGGCAAGCCATGTTTTCAATAAATGATGGTGACTGTGTAAACATTTTATTAACTGATTTTTAGAATATGTTTTGTTTTATGCTTTTAGAATGCCTAGAAAACGCAAAAGAGGATCCCTTACGGTGAAACGCAAGTACCACTACATAACATCTGAACAGCCAAAGGAAGAAAACCATGTTGCCAGTGAACCCCTGGTGAACATTAAAGCTACAACAGATTCTTCTACCCAGTCAGAAAGTGAAAATGTGCAGTTCACAAGTGATCATAGTTATGCTATTGATGAAGACTCCACATATGAGCTTGACTCCTTCCAGGAGACAAACAATGATAAGCCTGAAGCTGATGTGATGGAATGTAGTTCAGGGCTTCTAGAAATGGAGGTGGAGACGACAACCTTCTCAGACTTTGCTGTGGAACTTAAACTGCAAAATTTTTCATCTCAGTTCGTTGTAAAGGAATTAGAGCAATCAATTCAAATGTTACAGTTGTACGCAAATGACAGTCTGACAGCAAGTTATCGGTTGAAATTAAGAGTAATTTTACGTGCTCTGTCTATGTGCATCGGAAATGCATTCCGAGATCTCACCAAATATGGACTGGACTGCCACAACATATCAATCGCGTTGCTTATGTTCTGGTGTTATAGGAAAGACTGTTAAAATTTGATGTCTGCATAGGAAATCCTGAGGTGGAATTTTCAATTATTTTTTTTTCGCATTGATAGTCGATGTAGGGATATAGATAAATGAAATTAACTAGTTTATATAGATGGAGTTATTAATTTTACTTATAGATTTCTCTCTAAATAAAATGATTGTACTTTATATACTCTAAGGAACCATATCGCTATACATAAACTATAGTTTTGCTTTAGTATAGGTTGTCAACACAGGGATTTTACTTATACTTAACTACAATTAAGTGTAGCATAGGTAGAGGTATATCATACAGCTTTTACATTGTCAGTATTACTCAATTTTACATTTCTAAAAAAAAATTACGAATGAAAAAACAATGCAAGTATATACTTTATGCAGTTATATGCAGGGATCATATTTTTTTCTTATATGTGTCCTAATTTTATATTAATGTATGTAATTCTTGTTTAAAAAAAGTCATTTAATAATTATATTTTTCACTTATGAACTTTGGTACAGACAGGTCACTATGTATTAACAATATTAACATTCTCACGAAAACATGTTTATTCCTTATATTGTAAAAGGAACTTTTTCGAAGTGATGCATGATTTGTATTTACTTCAAAAGCATGCTGTTATTGTAAATGTAATGTAAATGACGATTAGCTTAACATGCTTAAGTCAGAATAAACTTTTATGTTCTATTAACTGCATTTAAATCTTTGTCCATAATTTTGTTAAAACCATTCTACAACACGTTCTATATTCATTTCTTTGAAAATAATTAAAGGAATAAAACACTAAACTCCTTTGTACACACTATTTACTTAACTAGTAACTGTAAATGCCTGATTCAATTGTCACATCATTATTACACCGTATCATGTGTCCACTGTTTTGGATATCTTACTTGCATGTGCGAGGATTTGATTTATTAATGTTGTTTTATATATTGATTGTTCGAGATATATATGATAATAAAACGAATAAAACATGAGTATATATATATATATATATATATATATATATATATATATATATATATATATATATATATATATATATATATATATATATATATATATACAGAACTACTTAAACACGAAAACCTTTCTTGTTTTTTGTTTGGTTTGTACGCAAAATGCAGAACTAAAAAAATGCATCCAATATTTATTACCTCGTAAATTCTGTTAATGTTTTTTTATGACATGACCTCGAAATCCTGATTCACTTTTATACTCCGCACCACAAACAGGACAAATATAGCACAGCTCTTTCGTGCTTGCTTGCGATTTATTGTTTGCCTCATCATCAGTATAATAACCTTATACCAAATCTAAATCTATGTCGTCATCCCATGAAAGGAAATTTTTATGTTTAGAAGACATTTTCAGTAAATTCCATGAATTCCAACGTTCACTATGACTTAAGGGAGTCCAAATAAATATTAAAATGATATTCGAAAATTTGCTGCGTCGGAGGTTAAAAGAGCAATTATACATTTTGAGTTGTTTGCACTTAACATGTCTTGATAATGTTGCTATTTTAAACATTTTGTTGTTGTTGTTGTTGTTGTTGTTGTTGTTGTTGTTGCTATTTTAAACAAAACATGGTAACATTTTAATTCTATTAAAAGACCGGTCTTTTTTACATGCACATACGTGCGATAAACAACGGCAATTTAACCCTGGCGAAACAACCGGCAATTAATATTCATCAAAGAGTCCGATAATTGGGTGCCCATTTGACATACTGCGTAATAATAAGACTAATTAATGATTGATTTTGAGATCAACAACGCAACAATTAAACGAATAGGTACTTGTTTATTTAACATAATATAATTTGAATCCGTAAAAAACGTAACGCGTTAAATAAGCGAAATCCCTCGCAATCGATATCGTGTAGCCGCATTATCGCTACACAGGGACCAATCGATCGAGATTATCAAATCTCGCGCACCGGTTTATTATCGCTACACCGGGACCAATCGATCGAGATTAAAGTATAGGTCCCTGATCTCGCGCACCGGTTTATTTTGCGTGCTGTAACGGGATATCGCGAGGTTGCTAATCCCTTTGTTTGTATAGGTCCCTGACTAGTCAAATGTTCCATGTGTTTGTATCAGTCGAGTGGCTTGTGTGATGACGTATCTCACGAGAGGCGGAGCCTCGAGCTAATGTGATACGAAATAGCGCAAGCCACGAGACTGATACAAACACTTGTAACAATTGACTTGCATACTATTCCTTTTTATTATATACAACTTTGAATCATTTAAGTTTAAAATGAGTTTTTAAGCGTTCATAATAAAGCAAGAATGCTCTTTTTATTTTCGGCATTCAAAGTGACGCCACTAAAAGTAGTCCGGCTAGGATGGTAATACGGAATTGGAAAACTAGCGAGTAGTATAATACGGGAATTATTTCTGTGCAGTTGTATTTTACCGATTGATACAACTTGTATTTTTTGCGATGATGATAGAGTTGATGACAGAGAAGCAGATGATAGAGATGATGAAAGGGATGAATATGATATCAATGATGATAGAGATTATGATAGTGAGGATAAAGACGAAGATGATGGAGATGAAGATGATATAGATGATGATAGAGATTATTATAGAGATAATATTAGAGATAAAGATTATAAGGATGAAGATGTTACAGATGATGATAGAGATTATGATATATAGGAAGATGATAGAGATGATGCCATAAAGGAAGATGATAGAGATGATGATAGAGATGATTATGATAAAGATTAAGATTATAAAGATGATTATAGAGATTAGTATTAAAGAGATGATGAAAAAGATGATGATAGTGATGATGATACAGATGAAGATGATGAAGATGAAGATGAAAGAGATGATGATAGGGATGAATATGATATTGATGATGATAGAGGTTATGCTAGTGATGATG
The DNA here is from genome assembly GCF_020536995.1 of Dreissena polymorpha. NCBI lineage: Eukaryota > Metazoa > Mollusca > Bivalvia > Myida > Dreissenidae > Dreissena > Dreissena polymorpha. The sequence continues at coordinate 73,896,345 of NC_068355.1, read as the reverse complement.
ATAAAGACGAAGATAATTGAGATTTAGATGATAGAGATGATGATGATGATGATGATGATGATGATGATGATGATGATGATGATGATGATGATGATGATGATGATGATGATGCTGCTGCTGCTGATGATGATGATGATGATGATGATGATGATGATGATGATGATGATGATCATGATCATGATTATGATGATCATGATGATCATGATAGCGACGTAGATGACAGAGATGAAGATAGAGATGAAGATGATGATATAGTTGATGATGAAAGAGATTATTTTTCGTGACTCTTAATTTTCGGACATGCGCGTTTTCGTCTATCATAAATGACTCTAAATTTTCGGACAGTATATATTTAACAGCGCTATTTTACTTGATTTCGGCACTGTATTCGCTTATCTTAATGACACTTTGATCGTGGGGTTTAACGCACGGATTAAGGTCAGGGCAAAAGACCATAGCATTTGTGTAATTGGGTAAATATCCATGTATACCGGTAGGCAGCGATCGCTTCACGCAACAGCATTTTCAATGATATCCTATTAAGGAAGCAGTATGTTTAATGACTTTCCTTTTTTGTTCTGTATCATTTCAGGCAAGAGGATGCAACGCTGTGATTTTTTTTTATTTTAAAGTAGAAACACTATTGTGCATTGTTTCATAGCTTTTATTTCAATATAATGATAACTTACGGATATTTAATTTTTGTCTCTAAATTTTCGGACACCTGAACTTTTTGAATATTTTCCGTACCTAAATTTTCGGACAAGAACAACAATAATTATTTTTAAGTGTCTATTAAGTGACTGAGTTATTACGGTAGATGAAGAAGCTAATAAAGATAACGGATATGACGATGTTGTTAAAGATTTTAGAGTTCACATTGGTGGCGTCTTTATCATGGTTAAGGTATGTTCGAAATTAATTTTAACTCAGAAAGTACAATCACACACACACACACACACACACTAAAACTTCAGAATCATATTTAAGGTCAAACTGAACCTAATAACACAAACAGTATAAAATTGCTATATAAAATCTAATGTTGTTCTGCTCGTTTTTCCAAACCAATAGCAGGTAGTTTTGGTTCTAAAACATTAAAGAATAATGGTATCAGTTTATGGAACAATCTTCCTCTAAACATCAGGGATGTAACTAAATCTAACCATTTCAAGGGTGCCATCAAAAAACACCTTTTACAGTCTTTATAGATTTAAAATTTATAATTTTTAGTATTTATTTTATGTTCTTTTAAAAAACTGTAATACATTTAAGTCTTATGATCATTATGATGCAAGGATCTCATATTTATGCTCAAGCTTTTAGCGTGCTTCAAAGTGTGTTTATTAACTACATATGCAGTGTGACATTTTCCTAAGCAACTTCTGTGATATAATGAACATGTGTAATATTTGTCCAAACTTAATCAGTAATATATTAGATATATTAAACAGTACATATTTGATACATATACATTATTAAATATCTAAAACATGACTGTTTCATGGTTACTGCCACTAATATCAAGGACCACAATGGAAATAAGTAAAAAAATCATTTTTCTCTTTTTTGTGTTATCCTTGATATTGTGTGTGTGCATTCCATGGTTTACTATGTATATTGCTGTGATAATATATTTTATGTTGTCTGCATTATGTAGTAACTATGTTATGTTCGTATTTTTACCAAATAAAATCAATCAATCATTCTTCAAATCCATGAACCATCACCGTTACGGCGCGTGATTTCGTTGTTTACGAGGTCCCTTCCTTTTTTCTTTTGGTTTTGTCCAGGGACCCGCAATCAGTCCAAACACTAGAATCCAAATTGATATACTCAATATATATTCATGAGTGGTGAGACGAATTTTGAATTGACAGCTTTTGACATAAAGATATTCAGTGTTGGTACGGTATGGTGTTGTGTGTTTAGGGAGAAAGGTGATTGTGGGGAGAGGGGGGCAATTCCATTTAGAAGTACCAGTTGTTCGGGAGAAGTTCGAAGTAAATATATCTGACAACAAGCTATTGAAATAGTTGAAGACCACACAAGATGTCCCGTTGATGTAAGAAATATATCAAATACGATTATCAGTAAAAAAAGGCTCGTCTTTTAAAATTTCCCCAAATGTATGCTGTAAAACGGGTAGATGATAATCACAGGTCTCAAACATTTCTGTTTTAGACAATATTTTAATTAAACAAAGATTTTGTAGGAAAATTAAAGAAATTTGAGTTGTGATTTAATGGTTGATACAGAATCCACCGAACGATCAGGATCGACGTAAATGACAATAATATCAGAAGCGTTTTAAAGATCGTCTCCTTAAAGAACAAGTACGTGTTTTTCCCCAAGAAACGGGTTATGTAGTGTCGCATCAAACTTTGCGCCTCAGGTACCATTTAGCTCAATATATCAAATTAAAGAGTTTTCCAATTGTTTGTACTGATGCTGTTTTTATATGGTTGTAAAAGCACGAATATCAATAATGCTTAGTTATAGAATGTTTATAAGTAATGAATAGTTCTCAAATTATATACAACACAATATTTGTGCTGCATACATGAAAAAATGGAAATCAGAATAGTAAAACTAGAAGAGGAAATGCTGAAAAAGGTGGACTATGAGCAAATAACCAAAATTGTGGAAACAGCAATCAGCGCAAACCCTCAACCAATCGTCCAGGAAGGGGCCAGTAAACTCGAGATCGAGCTAGTGGATAAGAAAATATCAGAAATTAAAAAGTCAGTAGAGGACCAGGCTTATGAGATCGGGGATAGCGCCAATAGGGAAAGAAACATTATTATACATGGTTTGAAAGAAAACGACGAAAGGGACCAAACAACCAGGAAAATAAACGACACGAAAATGATCGACAACTTGTTGGATTTTCTGGGGATAGAACATGAAGGATATGAAAGCGTAATAAGACTGGGGAAAAAAGTGAACTATCTGAAAAACCAAGACCAACAAGAGTAATATTTAAAAACATTGAAAACAAGAAAACAATGCTGAAAACTCTACATAAACTCAAAAACATGGACTGTACGAATGTTCTGAGCAAAATTGGAGTGACCCATGACATTACAAAGGCGGAAAGGGAGCAGAATAAGGAGCTCATTGACTTAGCCAAGGAGAAAACAAGCAACGACAACCCTGGAAAATACCACTTCCTGGTGCGGGGCCCACCTTGGGCAAGAGAAATTGTAAAAGTCGCCTAAAAGGACTAGAAGCACAAGGAACTGTTCATTTGTTCAATACTGTTACTAATTGTGAGGATAAGCATCCTAAAAATGTTGTAAATTGTGAGGATAAGCATCCTAAAAATGTTGTTAATTGTGAGGATAAGCATCCTAATGTATATAAATTGGGTCCTTCAAGTTCTTTTGGTGACAAGCATTTTAAAAATGTAAATAAGTTGTAGCCTGTTAGTCAACGTGGTGATAAATATAAAAATCGTAATCTGAAATGTGTGTATTCTAACGCAGACAGTTTTATAAACAAACTAGATGAGTTTAAAACTAGATTCATGTCAGATAAGCCGGACATCATTATGATAACGGAAGCTTTACCGAAAAACAGCAGAATTGAAATTATGAAAAGTGAAATTACGCTAGACGGATACGATATGTTTCCTGAAAACTTTCCAGTTAAAAACTCTAGGGGTATAGTGATCTTTGTAAAAAGTGAACTGAAAGCGGTAGAAATTGACATAAATCACAGATTTAGTGAATATTGTTGTATCAAGATTAATCTTAAAGATAACGATAAATTATTAGTTGTATGTGTTTACAGAAGCCCATCTGCAGATATAAAAAATTACGATTTATTGAACACATTACTAAGACAAATTAGCATCCTTAAAGAAGAATCATTTACCCATATATTAAATACGGGTGACTTTAACTTCCCAGCCATGAATTGGGAAAACAGTGAAACAATGGATTCAGTAAGTTCAATTTTTTTGGAGTGCATAAGAGACTGCTTTTTTTAACAGATAGCAGATAAACCAACTAGATTCCGTATTGAACAGGAACCATCCTTTTTGAACTTGATAATTACAAACGACTCAAACAATGTACAAAACATTAATTACCAAGACCCCTTGGGGCATAGTGATCATTTAGTTATAACATTTGGCTTTGTATGTTATACTCAATATTCCAATACGAACACAGTCAAGTTTAACTATAAAAAAGCTGAATTTCAGAAAATAAGAGAAGGAATGACCTTGGACTGGGATAAATTATTGGAAAACAAGGATACCAATAAAATGATAGACATATTTATGACCAAACTGAGCAATGCAATGAACGAACACATACCATAAAAGGCAGAGCAGTGTGAGGAAAAACAGCGTGTCAATAAGTGAAGAAATAAGAAAATAAATTAGGCAAAAACATCGAGCATGGGAAAAGTAAATGAAGCATAACAGCGAAGAAAACTACCAAATATATACAAGGACTAGAAACAAAGTGAAATCAATAGTAGCAAAGGAGCGTAAAAAATACGAAAAGGAAATAGCGGAGACATCCAAATCTAACTGTACAAATTTCTGGACATATATCAACTCAAAACGGAAAACGCGTAGTGGAATATCGGAATTACACGAAATGAAAGATGGGGAAAAATTTATAGCTAATAGTGACCAAGAAAAAGCAGATGTTCTAGCAACATTCTTTACTAGTGTATTCACACAAGAAACCGATGAAAACTTTGATAAAATGGAGAACATTAACTTTGAGAGACTGTCAAGTGACGATGAATTTAAACCAGAGGAAGTGAAAACCCTATTAAACGAACTCAACACATCTAAGTCTCCCGATCCAGACCAAGTTCAACCAATTGTTTTGTCAAAACTGTCAGACATAATCCAAATACCTATGTGCCATATATTTAACAGCTCTTTCAAGTCAGGTATTGTGCCTAATGAATGGAAAATTGGCCAAATTACAGCATTATTTAAGAAGGGAGATAAAAGCCTCAAACTATATACCAGTCAGTCTCACTAGCGTAATCTGCAAACTGATGGAAAATTTAATTCGTAAACGGATAGTTGACCATATGAACTCTAATTATTTATTAAGTGATAAGCAGTTTGGATTTATTGGAGCCCGATCAACCAACCTACAGTTTTTCAGAGTTATGGACCACTAGACTAGTATACTAGATGAAGGAGGCGAAATTGACACAATATACACATATTTCATGAAGGCGTTCGATAAGGTCCCACACAAACGATTAATATACAAATTGGAAAATATGGCATCAGCAAACAAACATGTAAATGGGTACAGAACTTTTTAACCAACCGTAAACAAAGGGTACAAGTTTATGGGAGCTATTCACAATGGCACGATGTCACCAGCGGCATTCCTCAGGGTTCCGTACTAGGATCTATCCTATTTGTGGTGTTCATAAATGACTTACCAACATGTGTGAACTCTAGTGTTTTTATGTTCGCTGACGACACAAAGATATACCGTGAGATTTCCACCAAAGATGATCAGTTAATTCTTCAAGATGATTTGAATAAACTTTTTGAATGGAGCGACAAATGGCTGTTAAAGTTTCACCCAGACAAGTGCAAAATATTGCAAATTTCAACAAAAACCCCAGAAATAAAATCATATACTATGCCAAAATATGAAGGAGGCCTGGTTTCTCTAGAAAGAGTTGAAAATGAAAAAGATGTTCGTGTCACAATAAACACAACATTGAAATTTGATGAACACATACAAAACCAAGTAAATAAAGCCAACAAAATGATGGGATTAATAAGACGTTCATTTAAATTTCTAGATATTAGAAGCTTCAGATTATTATTCAAGTCCATTGTAATACCACATCTGCAATATGCGAGCAGTGTATGGAGTCCATCAAAAATTAAAGACATTGATAGCATTGAAAACGTCCAACGTAGAGCAACCAAAATGTTACCCAAACTTAAGGATATGTCATACGAGGAAAGACTTAAACTTATTAAACTACCCACTTTGAAATTTCGCAAACTACGGGGGGGGGATATGATTGAAACGTACAAGATCTTGAATAATATCTATGACAAAAGAACAACAGTTGGAATTTTTAATCTGAACACAAACACAAATAGAAGTCATCCATTGAAACTTTTAAAACACAGATGTGCACGTGACATTCGCTAGAACTTTTTCTCCAGCCGCATTGTAAACATATGGAATAATTTACCAAGTGCTATCGTCACATCCAAGAACACGGATACATTTAAAAGACGCCTGGATAAACATTGGATAAACCACGCGATGATGTATGATTATAAATGTGAATATAATGTAATAACCGGAAGCAAAACACCGAGACTACTAAATAGTGAGGACGAAGAAGAGGCCACTACAGAGGTCCCAAAGACCTGTGGTGGTAAACCATCTAAGGTAACCTAACGTAACAATAATAAAACGATATGCATATCTTCCATGAACAGATAAACACACGAGAAAATATTACAAGCAAATAATACAACATGATACAATTATTACTAATATTACAAGAAGAGACACATCCATTAGGGTGGACACCAGGGTATTAATTATTTTCTATATTTGAAGAGTACCTTACCCCAGTTTCCTTGATCGTTTCCTTACCCCAGTTTCCTTGATAGTTTCAATGACGAAAAGTCACTCAACTTAAAAAACAACTAAACACAGTTTGCGATCAAGAACTTAAAATGACAATAGTTCTCAAGTGATACTTTTTATAATCCAATATTTAATCAAGTATGGTTTTTTTTCATAAATACGATTTCCTGTTACCGCAAAACTTGATGAAACAGCAATAACGACAAAAGCCCCACGCCAAGCTAAGCGTTGAACGTAACCTCACATTCCTGTGCCGCAGTAGGGCGCATCTAATAATTTGTTTTCTTCCGGTTTGTTTGACATATGAAAATGTTTCTTGTGGTTTGTTTGTGAATACCATCCTACACTTATATAAACATGTTAAAATGATGGCCTCCTACAATCTTGGACACGCGGGGTCACCGCAACGTCCAAGCTGGATGGATTTCTGTGATAAACATGCAAAATCGGCGTCGGAAGAATTTTTTACCAGCTTCCTTATGTATCTGAAGGCCCATCCCACTTCTGAATTTAGGCCAAGGGAACCAGCAGACTTCGCTCGGAAATTTGTTGACTTATTTCTGAAGTATTTCGATATAAAACTACGAAATGACTCTACCTTCAATTCTTCGGTAACTGACAAACAGCCCATTGAAGGTGCTACTGGTTGGTCAGACTGTCAATCTAACAATGACAGTTCTCAATTCAATGGTGGATTTGGTCAGGAGGAATCATTTGCCCTCTCTGCCAATCATGAGGGCTTTACAGATTCTGACAATACGCATTCACATGATGATGTGTTTGATGAATCTGGAAACAATCATAGTGTAACGCCATCTCGATCGGCAATCAAATCAAAAGGAAGTTTGTTAAAAAGGTTTTCATTTAAGAAAATAACTGGAAAACAGAGAAACTTGTTTAAACAAGGATCAGATGAGGTGGAATTAGCTTCAGGATCAAATGAAAATTATTCTAAGGAGAAATATTTGCAAGATCAAAAACAGTTAAAACGCAGCAAACGACGCCAAAAAGAATCAAAACACAAGTTGCCAATGTTCACACATGCTGCTGATGAAGTTAAAAAAGAAGGCATTGTTTATGTTTTAAATGGTGAAGACTCTAAAGGAAAATCTAAATGGGACAAAACCCGTTTAGTGCTTTACCAAACAGACAAAGATTTCTCGTTGGAATTTTTCTCACCACCTAAGGTAATACAATACAGAAATAATGACATTTTAAGTCCGGTTATGTAAATAAATCTTAACAAGACTTTGGCCTATCTTTCACCAACCTATATGCTTTAATTAAATCAGGGACGTCAGAAGCAAATTGACATGGGGGCGGCGGAGGGGGTGGGTATGGGAGGAGGTATCCCCCTTCCATTGGTGGGGGTCCGGGGAGCCTCCTCTGGAATGTTTTTCAAATTTGAGCATCAAATGGCGTATTCTGGTGTATGCCTGATTCCTGACCTTATACATGTCTATTGCAGGCATATTCTGAATGACAAAAGTTGTGACAAACATACAGACAATTGAGAAGTGATCTCTATATGTCGCAGTCAGATATATGCTTTTCACAGGATTTTTGTCAGGCGCCCCGGGACTGATAGGGGTGGTTCGGGAGGGGTGTCACCTCTTGACGTTGATTTTTTTTTTCATTTGTCAATTCACGTTTTGTGGTGAGTTATAACTCAAAGAAAACAGCGTAAAAGACATCATTTGGTGCGCTATGACTCTTCAAGAAAATCCCCCAGTCATTTAAAAATATATATAATTTTTTATATTGTTTAATTGTTTTAAAACTTTCCCGCACAGATAGTAAAATTCTGACTTGAACGATTCCCCAATACATCCGTTTCAACCCGACTCTGTTACTGTATGCTTACTACTTTTCAAGTTTCTATTTATTACCAGATAATCCCGTTAATTCCATTTTTATTAATCACTTTCTGGTAAATATTTACGATAAAAGCTATCAATTATTTCTTTAACTCAAACCTTGTCATTTTTCTATAGTATCAAATACATTTTAAGTGACTATTTATAGATTTGATGATATATTGCCTCTGAACATGCGTCAATCCCCTGACCTGTTGTGTGCATGTTAAAACGCTCAATACATGCACGCTTTTCTATGCAAATGACGCTACGTTGTACATTCTGCCTAATTTTCACACTCTTTTTAATTGAGAAAAAGATTCTACACAAAATAAATTTGCACTGCTAATTTGAAGCAAAAATATTTAACGTTGCGGTTACATTAACATTCGGAAGTATGTTTCGGATTAAAAACGCGTTAACATTGTCTTACGGGAATGGGTTTTATATTACAAATTTAATTATTCCCATTTGAGATTTCAACAAATATTAACAGTTGCGTTATGAATTTAATGATATTTTGTTTAAAGTCTTTACCAGTCGAATAAATGTTTTGATGGAATTATGAATGAAATTCGCGTTGTCCACGAGGATTACAACCGGTTGCCATCATCAGTCTTCTAGCCATCAATTATCGGACGAAACATTTACAAGTTTGGTAATTAATTCAACGAAAATTTGTTAAAGCGCATTACGTGTTGAATGAATGTCAGAAAAACGAGGTGAATCAGTTCTATAAATGGACATGATGAAATATACATGTACTGGAATTTAATTGTTACGGCATAATTGTAACCAGGAGTCATTTGCACAACATTCTCGCTATAAGTAATTAATTGTTTACCACTTGCAATTAATTATTCGTATTAATTATGAGTCATAGGTATCACTTGTTTACAGTAAAAAGGTGTGATGATCATGCCCAAAACCGTCTTCAATGTACTGTACTGTACTAATTACTGGTTTTATATTACATAAATGGTACAACTTCTTGCTAATCAAGCTGCGATAAACTCTTACTTCATGCCCGACGTCAATCAAAAATAATGGTCGATAGTTAACCCTACCCTCATAAGCATTCGCGTAACCAATTGGGCGATGAACATCACAGTTTGACTACTGGAAAGTTACCAGATACATCCTTGTCAGCATTTAAATGACTGTGTAATGTGGCTAGAATAATCGATACGCGCGTCATGCTATTCTCTTATCAGTGGATTATCCATTACCTCATGTGGTGTTTATGGCGAAAGTACATGTAGGTACCGAGTGCTCTTTTAAAACGGGGAATATTGATACACTGATAGAGAAACTTTGATATTTTTACCATCTCCACTTTCTTTTACTGAAAAAAACACTTATCAGAAAATTTCAAGCGCCCCGGGGACTCTGATTTCGAAATTCAAGCGCCCCGGTGAAGGATGGTTAAATGGCTTGTGGAAAGCCCTGGTCGCAGTTTATACTTTGTAGCAGGCGACACAACAATAGGGATCATGTAGGTTTTTTTCCCGAAATTCCGTTTTTAGCTCATCTATTTTTTGAAAAAAAAATATGGGCTATTGTCATCACCTTGGCGTCGGCGTCCGGTTAAGTTTTGCGTTTAGGTCCACTTTTCTCAGAAAGTATCAATGCTATTGCATTCAAACTTGGTACACTTACTGGCTATCATGAGAGGACTGGGCAGGCAAAGTTAGATAACTCTGGCGTGCATTTTGACAGAATTATGTGCCCTTTTTATACTTAAAAAATTGAAAATTTTGGTTAAGTTTTGTGTTTAGGTCCATTTTATTCCTTAAGTATCAAAGCTATTGATTTCATACTTCAGGCTTTTTCCGCTCCATTTTGGGAAAACGCCACACTGGAATTTTGGGAATTTCGCGTCGTGAAAACCCCCATTTTGGGAAAAAAATTAATCGCAAAATTGGCTCAATTGGGAAAAATTATCGCATGTAAATTATTTAAAAAAAGTGTTTATTATATTTCAAAGAAGCCGTTAACTGGTAAATAAAGACTATTTTGATAACTTATTATTAAAATTTTACAAATTATTATGAACATGTGTGATTAGTGCAGGTTTTTTTATCTGAATTTGGGGAAAAGGCTTGGCCTTTTTGAGGTGAAAAAAATCGCGGGAAGCGCTGGATTTTGAGGAAAAAAGGAAAGTCTTAAATAATCATTAACATATTTTACAGTTCTCAAGGCAACAGATAATTTAATTATGCAATACTTTCTATTTTCTACACCAGATCAGGTCAACTTATATATTTAAAGGGTAAAAAAAAAAAAAAAAAAAAAATAATTTTTTTTTTTTTTTTTGAATTGGGATTTTTTTTTTCAATTGGGAAAAAAACAACCAGATTTGCATTGGGAATGGGGCCGAATTTCGGACCCGTGGCATAGGGCGGAAAAAGCCTGTACTTGCAACACTTACTAACTATCATAAGGGGACTGTGCAGGCAAAGTTATGTAACTCTGACTGGCATTTTGACAGAATTATGTGCCCTTTTTATACTTAGAACATTTTGTTAAGTTTTGTGTTTAGGTCCACTTTATTCCTACAGTATCAAAGCTATTGCTTTCATACTTGCAACACTTATTTTCTATCATAAGGGGACTGTGCAGGCAAAGTTTTGTAACTCTGACTGGCATTTGGACGGAATTATGGGCCCTTTATACTTAGAAAATTGAAAATTTGGTTAAGTTTTGTGTTTTGGTCCAATTTACCCCTAAAGTATCATAGATATTGCCTTCATACTTGGAACACTCGCAAACTATCATAAAGGTACATTAAAAGGACAAGTTGCATAACTCTGGTTGTCATTTTTACGGAATTATGGCCCTTTTTTGACTTAGTAACTTTGAATATATGGTTATATTTTGTGTTTCAATCCACTTTACTTCTAAAGTATCAAGGCTATTCAGCTTTCAAACTTCAAATACTTTCATGCTATCATGAGGTTACTGTACCTGGCAAGTTGAATTTTACCTTGACCTTTGAATGGCCTTGACTCTCAAGGTCAAATTATAAAATTTTGCTAAAATTTCCATAACTTCTTTATTTATGATTAGATTTGATTGATACTTTGACAAAACTACTCTTACCTGACATACCACAATAGACTTCACCCAAACCATCCCCAGTGCCCCCCCCCCCCCTAATTTTTTTTTTTTAAGATCATCTCACAAATGACCACCACATAACCCTCACACTTTACCCCCCCCCCCCCCCCCAATTATTTATTTTTTGAAACGGTTAAAAAACACAAATACACAAATATTTATTTTTATTATTTTAATTTTGGAATACCCTCCAACCATCGCACCCAAGAATCCCCCCCCCCCCCCCCCCCACTACCGATTTTTTTTTTTTGCATTTTTTTTCCGCATTTTTGGAAGATAATGTAATAAATGTCCACACCCCCACACTATACACCTCTCTTCACTCCACCCCTACCTCCTTTGTGATTGAAATTGAGAGTCCCTTCACCTTTAAAAAGAAAATAGATGAGCGGTCTGCATCAGCAAGGCGGTGCTCTTGTTTTATAATTGTACCGAAAATCAAGGGATTGGCGATTGGCACCCATCCATAGACAAAAACATTTTGGCAAGGGCCGATATCAATGCAACTTTTGTCGTCTGTTGAAATTTGTGGTCATTGAGGATTAAAGATAAATAATCATTTCTCCACAAAACTTTTTTACTGGTACCTGTATACAGTGCTCCACCTAGGCCTAACTTGAAGGGCGCCCCGCCCTGCCCCTCCGAACCTCCGTCTTGCCCTTCATAGGGCCCCCCCTGCCGTTAAAAAAAATATTATTTTTTTTAACATAATTATGATAATTAATAAATCTCTTATTACATTGTAATTAATTTATTCCTCATTGAAGACATTATATTTGAATGGTTTAATATAAATAATGGGAATAATATATTCTAATAATTATTAATAATATATATATATAAACATGCAACAGGAAGCATTCCAGAAACGTCAGCACGCTTGAAAGTGCCCTTTGACAAAATACTGCGTGTCGAAAGTGCCCTTTTGACAAAAAGCTCCCCCCTCCCCTGCCCTTTTCAAATCCTAGCTGGAGCACTGTGTATACATGTAGGTCATACTGGGAAAGATAATGGAAGTGTTCAGCCTAGTTGGTAATGTTTTAATTATTTTATCAAAGCGCTGAAGGCACTGAAGATGTTCGCTATTGCATAATTTAACACGCAATTCATTTTTGAAAATCAATCGCAAGTTTAAAATGAACACACGCCATTCAACTTTATAAAGTGTGTGTCATAGCGCACGGGTCGAATTTTGTGTGCACTTTTTTTCATCCTTATTATTTCATAGAAATAACTAAGACAAAATAAAAACAACATGCTTTTTGGAAGTTCTGAAAGCATAGAAAGTATGATGAAAATGGTTATGAGAACTTAATATAAAGAATTGCAGTCACCATCCAGGGGTTTTTCAGCACTGTCTGCGCCTCCGGAAAACGGAGGCACTCCCAAAGCAAACGGACCCGACCCCAAACCGAAATCATAAAAAAAATTCCCAATTTCCAAAAAAATAAAAAATATTGTTTTTTTTTTTTTTTAAAGAATGAAGTGTCTTATAACTTGTGTGACTAACCAGTGTTTGTTTGGTCAAAAACATCTGCTATAATGTTTTGACTGTTCAGTTCTTATCTCAGAGTGTATCTGTAACTGAAAAACAAAACTGCAGTACTTGAATAAACGTTGAACATGCCCAATATTGCATCTGTTTATATAAAGAAGACAAAATAACAAATAAATACATATTTATTTGTTAAACTACTGAATTATTTAAGCATGATATATTCACAATTTTTTCCCAAATGAGCCGTTTCATCGAAGCAAAAATTCCCAAAATGGCCAATTTAGTCGATAAAAAATTCCCAATTTGGTCAGACTCCTTTTCCCAAAATAGGCAGAAAACCCCCTGCCATCATATTAAAGGAATATTTTTTTAATATCAAATGACTATCTCACCAAGAATATAAATTCATAATGAAAGTTCCGTGTACAAAACTTTTGATTTTTGACACCATATACAAATTCAAAATATACAATAATCTTCGTATCTTGTATATGGAGGAATAAAAGTATATAAACATTGCTGTTTATGCTTTACTTGTTACCCGAGCAGTTCACACGGTGTCAACAACGCTAACATAAACATAGGTAAAGAGCACTAATGCGCTTTTAGGCAAAGCTGTTTCAGTTTTCATCTTAGTGACTTTTACATAACGCCAACAGACACGCATGAATATTTTCGAATATTTGATAAGATGATTCGAGATACAACCTCTGAATTTTTGCTACATCACTGCGTATGTGCTCAATTCAAAGGATGTAGCACTGTTCAGTGTACGGAATTCCGGACTTCTCTCTGTATGCTCAAACGACACAAATTGTGGCCCTGTTACAATTACGCGTTACAATCCATCTCGCAGAATTTCACTTTCGCCTCCAAGATGAGAAAACAATCATTAGCGAAATAGTTAGTGTCACGATAAGAGAAAATCGTTAAATTATCATACCACAATGTTTGCCGTACTTGGTCAGCACGTCTGGAAATCATTCCTTAATGTGTGGATAGGCTGCCATTATTAACAATTTTGCTATTTTGAATTCAATTTTGTATCAAAAAGCATTGTTCTTAAATGTGGCATTTTCAATTCGCAATGAGATTTGTAATGACCCTCGTCATGCGAAAATGGGTCTTATTCCATATGCGCCCATCATATAAATAGCCCACTCAGCTATCCCTCCTTCTGGTGAGGAGAAACATAACATATTGAGTGATTTTAAAGCGAACAGCATCGCCTATGGCCTGACTGCGCAAAAGCACATGTTGGGTTTAACAAACGCTTGCCGAAATGCATAAGACCCATTTCGCATAACTGCGCTATTGACGTGTGATTTAAATTTGTTGAAAGAAAACTGCGTTTTAATCAAATATAAACATACGATATATCGATAGTGAAGAAAGATACTCATAACAAGGCATATGAGGACACATATGAAGTGCTCTCCCGTAGTATATTTTTTATTTACTCACACTAATGTGTGGTTTGACAATGCTAACACACATTTCATTCGGAGAATATGCAGCTTACAAGTGAAAAACACAACACAATAGTTTAACTTTTGTTTAATTGTATTTAATTATTTAGAAAAGAAAATTGCTAACTTTATTTCAAAGTCAGCGTATACGCCGACTACATTTTTAAAAGACATTTATTGTTATAAATATATTTAATATAATATATTTAGTTGTTTTCTGTTTTAGCGATTATAAAGCATTTTCGAGGTTGCCTATAGTATGCCTGTAGTAATTGATGAACTCATATCCAACTGTCTATGTATTGAGAACTGTGAATATAAACAAGCTAAACCTTCTACCAACCTTCTACTTTTTCGTTGCTAGCACCCGTAAATACAAAAGATCGCCGATATCTGTTCAGAACCAAAGAACGTTTTTAGAAATACCCGCTGTAGTAGCATGAACGAGGTTATGAAACAGGTCATTTGTATTATTATTATAAAGTGTTTGTTATATTCGGGTTTAGCGATTATGAAAAAAATTTTTTTGATTTTGTCAATCGTATCGCTGAAGTTATTGTTGAACTTATGTTCAACGTTTTATAAATTGAAAATATAAATAAGCGTCAACTTTTTCCCGAATCTCTCAATTTACGACCTGTACTACGTCATTGAGTTGTATGTGAGAGCGTAACCTATTGTGTTGTTATAACCCGTAAACTTTCCTTTGTTTATCGATAGGCGCATCTATTAATAGCCTCATATCATGAATGCCAAAACACCCGCGAAAAAAGAACCACGTGACCAAATAGGACGCTAAACGCAAATACCATGCGACTACGATTTTTAAGCCAGAGTCTTGTGGTTGCTATTACGTAAATAATTGACCTCTAACTGAAGTAAGCAAAGGAAACGCAGCACCCAAATGACCCATTCCTTCTATGTGCGAAGGCAGATTGAATTTTACTACTGTATGGTTTGCCTATTATAACACACATTATAATGCGGTAAATATGCAACTAACAAGTAAAAAACACTATAATTAAACTTTTGTTTTGAATTAAGTTATTTAGAAACCAAAATTCCAAACCTTATTTCAAAACAGCAAGACTACATTTTTTAGAGAATATTCTTGTTATATTTGAATGTTTTTTTAACAGTTTCAGCGATAATGAAACATTTTTTATGTTGTCTATCATATCCCTGTAATAATTGTTGAACTCATGGTCAACGTATTATTAATTGAGACCTGTGAATATAAACAAGCGTAACCTTATACTAGTGCGTTATTCTCACCCGGACTTCCCTTTGTTTATCGCCAGCCGCAGAGTTATGAATGAGCTGAGCGAAAATACTACGTCACGCAGACGCAGCAGAAAGTGGACTATTTTAATCATTCATAAACAATCTCCTCCGCGACACGTACAATGATCAAACCTCTTGCATAAATTATACAACTCTTTCTTGCGCGGATACGCAAGCGGTTATTGGGTTAATCATACCTAGGCCGTATCGACCTGAATTTCACATCAAGCACTTTAGACGGTCGCTAAAGCGACCATCTAAAAACTGGACAGAGGTTGTCAAAGCAATGAGCTCAATTATTATTACTGGTAGTCTAATTTATAAGACACGCACATAATTTAGAGATACTTTTTATATGGGCTTAAGTCTTTGGCCCTAAATAATTAAATAAGAAAATTAAATGTTTTTTTTATTATTAACATGATAACTGTCCCTCTTAATAATAAGTAAGCTAAGGTGGTGTACTCCATCAGAAGAACTATTGATTAATTAACAAATTAAATTATAATGGTATTATTATAATAATTTAATTTCTTCTTAATAATTTCTTCTCCAAATATCACCAATATAAAAAGTAGCTTAATCTTTGAGAGCGTCAACAAGTTGGACTAGAATTACCGGTAATATATTCTTAAAACATTGTGAGTGATTCGTTTTTACTAAAAGGTATTAAGGTCAGAAAAGAATACGTGAACTGTCTTTTGCTCATGCATACTTGAAACGTAAATGTGTTGTAATTTCAGCTTTGTTCAGCACAATTCATCAAGTACATTGGTTTGCATATTAATTTATTTAAGACTCCTCAATAAATGATGCCAATTGTGGCTTCATAGTTTTTAAATACTTGGCAGTTTTGTTGTTGTGTAAACTTAAATGAAATACTACTCAAACTGTATGTTATAAAATATATTTTGGAGTTTGCTTCTTGGTAGCATTTGCATTAAATCCATTAAGATACTTTTAGCAAGGTCTGCAATCTACATGTACCGGGTATATCGATTTGTGAAGTGAACAGTTTTATGGTATTGTATTGAGCTGCAGAGCGAGAAAACAGAAGTATGAACAAAATGGCATCATGTCATAGCTTTATACTTTTCTGCTTCAAATGAAATCCCTGATAAATCATTACAAAATTCAACTTTTTTCCAATTTTTATGCCCCAGGATCGAAAGATCGGGGGTATATTATTTTTGGCCTGTCTGTCTGTCATTCATTCATTGTACCTTGGTTAAAGTTTGATAACTTGTGCAATATTGAAGATAGCAACTTCATATTTGGCATGTATGTGTATCTCACGGAGCTGCACATTTTGAGTGATGAAAAGTCAAGGTCATCCTTCAAGGTCAAAGGTCAATTAACATAGTATTTTTCTGTCCTAAAACTTTAACCATCGTTAAAGTTGGTTATAACTTTTTGAATATTGAAGATAGCAACTTGATATTTAGTATGCATGCATCTCATGGAGCTGCACATTTTGAGTGGTGAAATGTCAAGGTCATCCTTCAAGGTCAAAGGTTAAATTTATGGCTTCAAAGCGGCGCAATAGGGGGCATTGTGTTTCTGACAAACACATCTCTTGTTAATAACACTCCTAGTCTAGATAGAAAATAATTGGTCCAATTGTTGAAAACATTATAATAATGACATTATAATTTAACTAGTTAATTAATCAATAGTTTTTCCGGTGGAGTACACCATCTAAGCTTACTTATTAATTAGAGGGAATGTTATCATGTTAATAATAAAATGAAAACATAGAGCTGTTAAGTGGCAAGGCTGTAATAGAAACAAAACATTACCATTCAGCAAATATAGCCCCAAGCACTTGAGGCATTGACAATAGCATTGTGGTTTATACAAGGAAATAAATTATTATGATGTCATTTATCAAATTACTCCAGAATAACACCATGACCAATTGTCTTTAGAAATACATGTGAGCTATAATGCTTAGAGCTAAACTGTCTAGGCCTAGATTTAAAGTTTGATAATCTAGACCTTCTCAATGTCATCATTCACACTGTCATGGTTGTATTCAGGAAAGACAGATTTAACTTTAACATCATTCTTTTTGTACATGTGCGTCAATTTCAGTGAAATAATAAGAAACCCTCTGAAATACAGTGTATTTATATCCCTGCACATTCAGCATAAAATAACGGGACATACCAGTATTTGTGCCACTTACATTGTACATCTTAATATTGACTAATTATAAGTTAAAAAATAGTACATTACCTGGAAGGCTATATACATGTAGACTGATTTTCTAGTCATAATTACACTATAATTGTCATTAAACTGGCGTATAGAGGCATATCCTGGGAATCACCATCTGCGATCTTTCTTCCCAAATTGGGAAAAGTACCTGTACCATACCAATTGGAAATTAGTGCGTCAAACCCTGAAAAATCACATCCTGAAATCTTCCAATTGGGAAGTATCAAAAGCAAAAACTCAAATATTGATTTACAGTCATTTTGGCTTGAAATGTTCAGTTTAATTAGTGCTACATGTAATTCTATTTGTTAACTTGCAGATAAAGCATTGACGGAATTTGCCTCTCTTTTGGGAAATGTTCAGCAATTGGGAATTATGTAGTTTTTCTTCAATTGGTTAAAGTACCCTGTAGAAATACAGTGGGTTTTTTTGCTTTATATTTTACAGCGTGTGCCTTTTGGATTGGGAAAAAAACGCGATAGTCCATGCAAATGGGAAAAATTAAACATTATTAATATAATTATAAATAACAGTATACCAATTGTTTATAAATGCATTCTTTCTAAAATTTATCTTATAAAGTGCCAGGGCTTTGGAGAAATTTTGGTCTGATTTTTGGGAAAAAATGCCTCTTTTTGCTATTGGAAAACAGCCTTTTTTACTTTCTGCAAAAAAAACACTGACATACAATGTCCACTAACACTTTGTTAGCTTGAATTGTTCCATAATAATTTGATGTTAGGCATACATGTATGTAATTTTTATGTCCCCCACCACTAAAGTGGGGGACATATTGTTTTTGCCCTGTCTGTTGGTTTGTTTGTGTGTTTGTTTGCGTCAAACTTTTAACATTTTGCCATATTGAAGATACATGTAGCAACTTCATATTTGACAGGCATGTGTATCTCATGGAGCTGCACATTTTGAGTGGTGAAAGGTCAAGATCATCCTTGAAGGTCAAAGGTCAAATATATGGGTCAAAATCACTAAACTTTAACATTTGCCATATCTTTTGCAATATTGGACATAGAAACTTCATATTTGGTATGCTTTTGTATCTCATGAAACTGCACATTTTGAGTGTTGAAAGGTCAAGGTCATCCTTCAAGGTCAAAGGTCAAATAAATGAGTCAAAATCGCTCATTTACTATACACTATAACTTTGTAACGACTTCTCAAAATCATATGGAACTGCACATTTTAATTTGTACAATGTTAAGGTCAAGGTCATCATGAAAGGTCAAATGTCATTTACAAAGATCACTTTTCATTTTAAATATGCCAAAACGTCAGTACTACTTTATACAGATACTTTATATTTTTCATGCATGTGTTATTCATACAGCTGAACATATTAATCGATGTCATGTCAAGGTCATCCTTCAAGGTCATATACTTTAAAATGCCTTTACCTTTTTAACTATTGTACATTAAGCATGTCAAACATTTGCCATAACTTTTGCAATATTAAACATACATGTAGCAACTTCATATTTGGCATGCATGTACTGTATCTCACAAGGCTGCACATTTTGAGTGGTGAAAGGTCAAGGTCATCCTTCAATGTCAAGGTCATCATACAAGGTCAAAGGTCAAATATATGGGTCAAAATCGCTCATATACATACACAACATGGCAACTTCATATTTGGCATGCTGGGGGCATAGTGTTTCCTAATCACATCTTGTTTAACAGGCACATGTATTCCCCATATTGAAGTGGGTTAACCGCAATACACAGGCCAAGCGTGTTAACTCAAGTTTTAAATTTGTCAAAATCATAATTTGTGATGTTTTGTTTACTAACACATTTTATATATAGATTGGACAGACGGAATAAAACTGTTCAAACTTGGAATTTTTAATACAACTTAAAATGTGTATAATTTGCCAGAAATTATACTTCACTTGGCATTGCCTATCAGATTAGTAAAAATCCCAAATGAAGTACTGATACTGAAACTAAACTTATCGCATTATTATTTCATTGCTACTTCATCAAAATAATAATAATACAAATCCATTGCAGTCATTACAGCCGAAGCAGGGCTTGTTCTGTACGATGATTACTGAAGCTCGAGTGACCACTGCTCTGGAAATGCCCGACCATGAAAATACATTTGTCCTCAAGGTGAGTACTATGTTTGTTGGATTCTAGTCTACAGCTGCATGTACAAAAATAACTAACCGTAGTAACATGATTGTACAAAAAATAGATTCTTACGAGCATTTCCTACTTCTGCATCTTTTTTAAGCTGTAGAATCACACATGGTACATGCACAGCTATTAATCACCAACGCCATCTCTTTTTGAAAACTCATTAATAAATGAGCCAATACTACTTACTAAGTGGCGCTATGGACAGTTGTTTAAGTTTTTAAAATGCACTGAGAGTTTTACATTGTGGGTAGGTTTTGTAGATTTGTTTTAACATTTTTCAGCGTAGCTGTATTAAGCCAGCTTTTCACCTTACCTGGCCTTTGTAAGTGTCCAATAAAATTCAAATAAAATTTCCCGCGGCTAGGAATACACTTAATTTATTCCAATGGCTGATTTGAGTATACCACTAGTACAATGGAAACATATCGGCGTCTTTGTAACACTGTTTTGCTGCATGAAACAATTTTATCTCTAATGAAAAGGCTTAATAGATAGAACAGTTTTACACTCAATTCTTGACATCAATACAGTTTGTGTGTGCACCTTTTATTTTCAGAGGATTGCCAGGGCAAAAGCGATAATATTTAAAAGAGGCCATCCTTAAAAAATTGTTTGTTTGGCATAACCCGACGCAGGTTAATTTGGGTGGGTAGGTAGATAGGGATTTTTTTTTTAGTAATTTATTTTTCTGACGTTGAACTCCAGCATATACCAAACTGAAAGGTAATTATCAAATAAAGCTCCAAGTCTTCTGCCTCTGGTAAAGATTTTTCTGCACCGTCTGTATCACTGCACGTGTATTCGTAAGTCTATTTTTTCTATAAAGAACTTCGAAAATATAATATAATCGACGAAAAATACTTTATCTGAAAACGACAGTCCGAAAAATTGTACGCATTTTGCACATGAAATAAAATGTGCACATCGTTTTACTACAGAAAATGAAAACAAGTAACCTAGCAAATACGTAATTAATATACTGTTTGGTTGACATATTACTTTACAATAGCATAGTTGGTGAGTAAAAAACAACTAAGTAATTATAACATTTTAATTTCAATCAAGAACAGAAAGGTGCAACATCTTCCACATATAACTAATTATTTAATTATCATCCCTTAATTCAGATCTATAGTCGATAGAAATTTGTAAAGTGATCAGCTTAAAATAATTTATTGAGTGTTATGCTTTTTTTCATTTGCTTATTTTTTATACGACTTTTGCCATCGGCCGTTATATTGTAGGCAGACGACAATATCAACTGTGTAATCCATTATCTGCGCATAAATGACCCAATATTACCCGATAGCGAACTCAATGTTGATTGGCCAGCTACCATATGCGCTTCAAATTGTTCATGGAAACAAAGAGAAAAATAGTTTAAAAAAACAAACACTCCGGATTAAAATGGTGGATGTTTTCAATGAAATTTAACGAGATTTAAGCATATTCGCAAATTATATTTTTCTTGAGCCAAATGTGCTTTACTTTCGCAAATGGCGAACGACAGCGCGAGCCCTGTAATAGTGAGCATATATTCCAATAATAACACGTTAACAATGCTTGCGCTGTCGTTCGCCATTTGAGTCTGCATTTGTGAAAATATTGAGAATTTGGCTCAAGAAAAATCGTAATTGGGAAAATGCGAAAATCTAGTAAAATTTCGTTGAAAACAACCGCCATTTTAATCCGGACTGGTTTTCTATATTTGTCTCTGTGTTTCAATGAAAGTGTTCGCAGTTCAAACAGTTAATGAAACCCGGTCTGGACCTAATTAGACATTGCTTGACCTTATTGTTAATGAAGTGCAAATGGTAGCTGGCCAATCAGCATTGAGCTCGCTTACACATGACATGACGTTGTCGAATGAAATGCGAGGACGGATGGAGCTATCGGATAATATTGGGTCATTCATGCGCAGATGTTGTATAATTTGAATACACATTTAATATCACCGTCTGCCTCCAAAATAGCAACCAGTTGGAAAGTCGTATAAAGAGATAAGCAAATGAAACAAAAACGTGACAATACCCGTCAATAAATATTTCTAAGCTGACCACTTTTTATCTTTCCTCCGAATATTTACCGATCTAAATTAAAGAGTGATAATTAAATAATTAGTTATATGGCGATAATCATACACATCTCTGCCGATTGCCAAATTGAATTGAATGGTGATAATTAATTAATTTTTTTAGCTCATCTATTTTTTGAAAAAAAATTATGAGCTATTGTCATCACCTTGGCGTCGGCGTCGGCGTTGGCGTTGGCGTCGGCGTCCGGTTAAGTTTTGCGTTTAGGTCCACTTTTCTCAGAAAGTATCAATGCTATTGCATTCAAACTTGGTACACTTACTTACTATCATGAGGGGACTGGGCAGGCAAAGTTAGATAACTCTGGCGTGCATTTTGACAGAATTATGTGCCCTTTTTATACTTAAAAAATTGAAAATTTTGGTTAAGTTTTGCGTTTAGTTCCACTTTTCTCAGTAAGTATCAATGCTATTGCATTCAAACTTGGTACACTTACTGACTATCATGAAGGGGCTGGGCAGGCAAAGTTAGATAACTCTAGCATGCATTTTGACAGAATTATGTGCCCTTTTTATACTTAGAAAATTGACAATTTTGGTTAAGTTTTGTGTATAGGTCCATTTTATTCCTTAAGCATCAAAGCTATTGCTTTCATACTTGCAACACTTACTAACTATCATAAGGGGACTGTGCAGGCAAAGTAATGTAACTCTGACTGGCATTTTGACAGAATTATGTGCCCTTTTTATACTTAGAAAATTGAAAATTTGATTACCGGTAAGTTTTGTGTTTAGGTCCACTTTATTCCTACAGTATCAAAGCTATTGCTTTCATATTTGCAAGATTTATGAACTATCATAAGGGGACGGTGCAGGCAAAGTTATGTAACTCTGACTGGCATTTGGACGGAATTATGGGCCCTTTATACTTAGAAAATTGAAAATTTGGTTAAGATTTATGTTTTGGTCCACTTTACCCCTAAAGTATCATAGATATTGCTTTCATACTTGGAACACTCACAAACTATCATAAGGGTACAGTAAAAGGACAAGTTGCATAACTCTGGTTGTCATTGTTACGGAATTATGGCCCTTCTTTGACTTAGTAACTTTTAATATATGGTTAAATTTTGTGTTTCGATCCACTCGAAGTATCAAGGCTATTGCTTTCAAACTTCAAATACTTACATGCTATCATGAGGTTACTGTACCTGGCAACTTGAATTTTACTTTGACCTTTGAATGACCTTGACTCTCAAGGTCAAATTATTAAAATTTTGCTAAAATTGCCATAACTTCTTTATTTATGATTAGATTTGATTGATACTTTGATGAAACTACTCTTACCTGACATACCACAATAGACTTCACCCAAACCATCCCCCGTGCCCTCCCCTCCCCCCCCCTCCCCCCTCCCCCCCTCAATTTTTTTTTTTATTTTTTAAGATCATCTCACAAATGACCACCACACCCTCACACTATACCCCCACCCCACCCCCCCACCCCACCCCCCCCCCCCAATTTTTTTTTTTGATTAAAGGGATACGAGAAAAACAGGAGCGGTTTAATTGTATTTAAAGTCTAATTTATCGCATATGCATATGTCAAATAAATAGGCAACTCAAATAAATACCGGTACGCGTTTTGTTCTTTGCTATTCAAGATGTCCTTGAAAGAGCATTCAATTAAATGACGCAAATAGCCGAAAAGGATAAATGCGGAAAGAAAAAATTTAGCGGAAAACATTTTCGGCAAGCAAAAAAAATTTTGGGGGGGAAAGTAAAAAAAAAAATCAGTCGGGCCAATTTTAGTGGGTTGGTCGGGTTATGCCAAACAAAATAATTTTTAAGGATGGCCTGAATGTCAGAGTTTATGTACAGGTCACCTGAGTACGCGGCCAGTAAAATAATGATCGTTATATATTAAAGACGCTATCCATGAACTAGGTGACCTGGAATTTTCTTTAGACCAGAAACATATTAAATGAAGATATTCAGCAAAATAATTATGGTATGTCAATAACAGATTCTTAATGTGTTTTCAACAATACAATGATAAATATTATTTTTGATTAATTTAACAATAATTATACCACCATATTGACTAATGTATTAAGCACGAATGCGATGATTCTCGATACTGTTAATAATCGAATCAAATAGCAATGCCCGACAAACCACTAAAACAGGTTAAATGTTCGAAGAATGCGCCTAATAAATACGGATACTTCGCGTGTGGCCGGATGACTCATTTGTTTTAATTTCACTTCCATTCTTCTTTTGGTTTTCTTTTTTGTATCTATAGGTTTATGACCAGCAATATGTAATAATGTAAAATAAGCCGCAAAAACTCCGCTAAGAACAGCACAGAAAAAGACATCTTTCCTTGATCTCATTCATTGAACACTGTACATCTTTTTTAAAGATATTTCTTGTTTGCATTTTTTTTTAAATTGGGCCATGTAGTGTGATTTACATATATTGAAGATTCATTAATCCACAAATGTACAGAAACATACAATTACTAGCCAGTTGAAAACATGAGGGCCTTTATAAATTGTGACATGGTGTATTTTTAGCTCACCTGAGCACACTCTCTAGAGGCCACATTTATTGTCCAATCTTTATTAAATTTGGTCAGAAGATTGGTTTCAATGATATCTTGGATGAGTTCGAATATGGTTACGTTTGCTTGAAAAACATGGCTGCCAGGGGGCGGGGCATTTTTTCCTAATATGGCTATAGTAAAACCTTGTTAACACTCTAGCAGCCACATTTATTTTCCGATCTTCATGAAACTTGCTCAGAAGATTTGTCCCACTGATATCTCTGATGAGTTAAAAAATGGTAACCTTTGCTTGAAAAACATGGCTGCCAAGGGGCGGGGCATTTTTCCTTATATGGCTATATGTGGCTATAGTAAAATCTTGTTAACACTCTAGAGGCCACATTTATTGTCCATCTTAATGAAACTTGGTCAGTAGAGCTGCAGCGATTCACCAACAGCTCGATTCGATTCAATTTGGATTTCAGACACTCCGATACCGATTTTTTCGATTCGATTCATCTTCAAACCTAGTTTTATCATATATTCACTCTAATGCCTCAAAATGAACATTTCTGTTCAAATGTGATTTCAATAAAACACATAAAAAAGAATAGCAAATTAGGACTCATTTTCAATATAAAAACTTCTGACTAGAAGATTGTGTTGATTACACAATAATATAAAAAAATAATCATAAGAACATATCTGGAATCAGTTGAATGGAAGTATTATCACTATTATACTTTTACCCAAAACCGCTATAAGCATGTCTACCATTGTGCCATGACAGCATGATCACCTGTAGGACAAATCCCATTATCTAACGAACTTAACAAAACTCCAACAGAAATATAACTACTTTTCTGGCTGGCGACTTGAGTAGCTGCACTTGTGCGGCCTCTTAGTCTTAGTCTTGCTAAATCAACGTTATGTTTGCGTTTGACATATTGCATTAGATTAGTGGTTGAGCCGGACTTAGCGTACGCCACATCCGTGAAGCACAGTTTACACTTTGCTTTATCGGTAGGGCTACCATCCCGAAACCCAAAATACTGCCACACTTTTGATTTTAGCTTCTTAGACGCATCTGATAATTTCAATTTGTCGGCAACAACTTGTTCAGCCATTTTGACGCTTTTTCCGAAAGTAAACCGTAGCGGGCTTATTGATTGGATGACTAAAGTAATAAGTAACCAATCGCGCGCATCCTTATTACAGGTAA
Source organism: Dreissena polymorpha (assembly GCF_020536995.1). Classification (NCBI taxonomy): domain Eukaryota; kingdom Metazoa; phylum Mollusca; class Bivalvia; order Myida; family Dreissenidae; genus Dreissena; species Dreissena polymorpha. The sequence goes on along the minus strand of NC_068355.1, from coordinate 73,870,323 downwards.
AGATAAAACCTACACCTTCCTGTATCAATAGGCAGAATACAGCTTTACGTATCTATGTATATATATGTATATATGTTAAAGAATCGAATCGAATTTGGTAGGTTTGGTATCGAAATCGAATCGAAGCATTTCAAATCGATTTTCGATGAATCGGATCAAATCGTTGCAGCTCTATTGGTCAGAAGATTCATCCCAATAATATCTAGGACTAGTTCGAAAATGATGCTGGTTGGTTGAAAAACATGGCCGCCAGGGGGCGAGGCATTTTTCCTTATATGGCTATAGTAAAACCTTGATAACACTCTAGAGGCCACATTTATTTCCAATCTTGATGAAATATGGTCAGAAGATTTGTCTTAATGATATCTTGGATGTGTTCGAAAATGGTTACGTTTGCTTGAATAACATGGCCGCCAAGGGGCGGGGCATTTTTCCTTATATGGCTATATAAGGCTATTGTTAAATCTTTTTAACACTCTAGAGGCCACATTTATAGTCCGATCTTCATGAAACTCGGTCAGAAGATTCATCCCAAGAATATCTTGGACGAGTTCAAAAATGATGCCAGTTGGTTGAAAAACATGGCCACCACAGGGGCGGGGCTATTTTCCTTATATGGCTATAGTAAAACCTTGTTAACATTCTAGAGGTCACATTTATTTTCTGATCATCATGAAACTTGGTCAGAAGATTTGTCCCAATGATATCTTGGATGAGTTCAAAAATGGTTTTGTTTTCTTTAAAAACATGGCCACCAGGGGCGCGCATTTTTCCTTATATTGCTATATAGGGCTATAGTAAAACCTTGTTAACACTCTAGAGGCCACATTTATTGTCCAATCTTCATGAAATTTGGTCAAAAGATTGGTCTCAATGATATCTTGGATGAGTTCAAAAATAATTATGTTTGCTTTAAAAAAATGGCTTTCAAGTGGCGGGGCATTTTCCTTATATGGCTATAGTAAAATCTTGTTAACACTCTAGAGGCCACATTTACTGTCCGATCTTCATGAAACTTGGTCAGAAGATCATCCCGATAATATGTTGGATGAGTTCAAAAATGATGCCGGTTGGTTGAAAAACATGGCTGCCACGAGGCGGGGCATTTTTACTTATATGGCTATAGTAAAACCTTGTTAACACTCTAGAGGCCACATTTATTTTCCGATCTTCGTGAAACTTGGTCAGAAGATTTGTCTCAATAATATCTTGTTATCTCAGGTGAGCGACTTTGGGCCTTTCAGGCCCTCTTGTTAAATAGCAGATCGATGTTTTTGCCTTATTGACCACATAATTTCCGTCCAACTGAATCGCTAAGGACATTCAACTATTGCTTTAAACAAATACAAAAATTGATGCATTAAAAAACATTGGCTTTTTGCAGATGTAATAGATAATTTTATATCCCTCAAAAAGTAATGGAGCCAATGCTGAGGGGGTGGACGTTTAGAACAAACAATGGCGCCATTGCACATTATAAGTTATTATGAAGTGACATATTTTATGTAAAGTTTTTTTTTATTCAAAGGTTTCTATGTATTATTTAAAAGAGTAGGAGTCCAAGATTAACAACCCATGGTGGTGCTGAAAATGGGCAGGGTGGAGAAACTGGAACCTGTGTGTTTGCACCTTATAATGTTCAGTCAAATATTTGCAGAGAAATATAAATTAATACATATGATGTCATCTGCTTATGCAATCATCGCTTACTGCCATAGTGGGAAAAAACTGATGTTAAGTTTCTTCTCTGTTGTTACAGAATTATTTAATTTTATTTACCGGTAATTGTATCATTTGTTTTCTATTGTTTATAATTTTGCAATTTTAACGTATGTTTATGTTATTTATGTATTGTTATAAAAATACAAATATAAAAAAATATTTCCTCAAAACTTGGCACTTAAACAAAAAAAACACCAAACCTTAAAAACTACTTGTGGTCAAATAAAATGTTTGAGTTGTAATTCACTGGTATTCTTTGCTCTTTCACTGCATATCATGAGATGAATTTTAATCTTGTAAAGGCGACTATAATATCTTCCTGGTAGTGAATATTTGAATTGAAATTCTTTCCATGTAAGACATCAGTGTAATCACTTGCCTTCATTTATGTGCCTGCACACTTCAGATATCTGTATAATACTTGATAAGAGGTATCTGTTTTAAAAATGACTACTTTGAATTGTACAATATTTATACCTGTCAGCTAACAATCAATTATTGTAAGATAACCGTTTCAAAGTAAGTTGAGACTTCACATCAGTGAAATAAAATTCCGGCCTCATATTTAGAACATTTAATGTTACATGTATACAAATAAATTTGTTTTAAAATAAGTCTCCAGAAAACAATGCCCTCAATTAAATAAACATTTAATATCTCATAAAGACTTAAAATCAAATATTTTGTACGATATTACAAAAAAATTAAGTTAAAACATCAATGTTCTTTGAAGCAATAGACAGAATTTCAAGGCTAGATGTGGTCTGATATTGTGTGTCCCAATATTTTCCATGTGAATTTTTGGCCGCAATTCAGAACATTTACAGGCGGCAAAAAATTCAGAACATTTACAGGCGAACACGAGATTTGCTTGGGGCAGCTTCAGAAGCACGATGTAGTTCTCATGAATATTCTTCTGACACTGCCCTAAGCACTTTCGCTTTTAATTGTTCGGATATCGTGGCGGCCAATTAACATGGAATATATATTGTCGTACAAAAATAAAAGAATTGTTTTGTATCTTTTGAAACCTAATGTTACCAAACCATATTTATTTATTTTATAAATTTTGGGGGAGCATAAAAAATAATATTTTAATCATACCAGTACTATATAGTAATAATATTTATGTATTTTCATGTCCCCCACTATAGTAGTGCCCAAATCGCTTATTTTATAAATACTTTTGCAATATTGAAGATAGCAACTTGATATTTGGCATGCATGTGTAACTTATGGAGCTGCACATTTTGAGTGGTAAATGGTCATGGTCAAGGTCATTCTTCAAGGTCAGAGGTCAAATATATGTGGCCCAAATCGCTTATTTTATGAATACTTTTGCAATATTGAAGATCGCAACTTGATATTTGGCATGCATGTGTATCTCATGGAGCTGCACATTTTGAGTGGTGAAAGGTCAAGGTCATCCTTCTAGGTCAAATATATGGGTCAAAATTGCTCATGTAATGTAACTTCTGCAATATTTAAGCTAACAATTTCATATTTGAGATGCATGTGTTTCTCAAGGAGCTGCACATTTTGAGTGGTGAAAGGTCAAGGTCATCCTTCAAGGTCAAACGTCATATAGGGGGACATTGTGTTTCACAAACACATCTTGTTATAAAGGTCACAATAAGGTTCACTATAAGTGAGCAATATGTGTACAAATTATGCACATATTAATGCAGACTCACATTTGGAATATTATGCAAAACAACAAAAAAGATAACTTTTGTTAAAAAAATAACATAAATTCTCAAAATCAACAAATATTTCCCAATATATTTTGTAAAATAAGGTTAACCCATAACAAATGCGTGTTCTTTATCCATGTTACAATAGCCAAAATTTCAACGCTAAATATGGTTTGGTAACAAGGTTTCAAAAGATACAAAGCACTTCTTATTATAGTCGCCGCTTCGTCTGTCCGTGCGTGTGTGCGTCCGTCCGTCAGTGCACAATTTTTGTCCGGGCTATTTCTCAGCAACTAATGACCGGAATTCAATGAAACTTTAATGGGAAGCTTCACTACCAAGAGGAGATGTGCATATTATCAGCTGGTTCTGGTCGGATGATTTTTCACAGAGTTATGGCCCTTTTCTATAAAAAAATTCTTGTCCCCCCAACTACTGTGCCCTCAAGATGTTTCCTTTGATCTGAATATATAGTGCAATATTGTGACAAAAAAAACTTTGGGGAGCATCACCTGTCTCCGACGGTTTCTTGTTTTGTACTGGAATCAGATTAAAAACATACAAAATTCCATTAACTTATGTTATGTTGTCATTGAAATAAAACAGTTGCACAAACAAAACAGAGTATGAATATGCATGTAGGACTCAATTCAAGCCTGCAATTTATGTGAATTAGCATTGCTCTGGGAAAATGGTGCTTAAAGCAATGGTGCATTGTCATAGATTATTCTGTGCAGTCAGCATATGCTGAGCAGGGATGACACTTACAGCTTTTATGTTTTTTTTGTTAAACCCTTTCCCACTCTGAAGCAAAGTCAAAATGGCTATGGGCAAACAGCATAAAACCAGAACAGCCTGTGAGTTACGAGTAACTCGCAGTCTGTTGAGGTTTTATTCTGTTTGCTGCTCATCAGTATCTAAGGGTTATAAATGATGCCTTTAAAACTTGAATCTAGCAAGAAAGGTCTTTAATTAAATTTAATTTTCGAAGGGACTACCAATACGTAAAAATACGTATCTAAGAGGTAAAGGGTTAAGTAAGTTTCTAAGCAAAAATCCAGTTATAAGGCCAAAGTGTGCAAATCAGAAATACTTTTTTGATACATTGTACCCATAATTTTCAGAATTCCAAATGTTATACTTTTTTAAAGACATTTACAATACAAGAAAATATTTTCTAATGCTGTGTAACACATGTTCGCATGTTTTAAATAAGCATTTCATATACATGACAAGTGTTTTATCAACCAACTAATCATCATAATTACATTGTGTAGAGTCAAACGCTTCACTAATATTTAATTTTTGCACAAGCAAAAAGGCCCAAAATGTAAACCAGCTGCTTGTTCAGAGCTCAAATATATTTAACCAGGTTTTCCGAAGGAAAAAACTGGTTATTAGATTGGCGAATGCGGGCGGGCTGGCTGGCTAGCTGGCTGGCGGGCGGGCGGAACAAGCTTGTCCGGGCCATAACTTTGTCGTTTATTGTGAGATTTTAAAATCATTTGGCACATTTGTTAACCATCATTAGACGGTGTGTCGCGCGAAAAAATTACGTCAATATCTCCAAGGTCAAGGTCACACTTTGAGTTCAAAGGTAAAAAATAGCCATAATGAGCTTGTCTGGGCTATAACTATGTCATTCATTATGAGATTTTAAAATCATTTGACACATTTGTTCACCATCATGGGACGGTGTGTCGCACGAAAGAATCACGTCAATATCTCCAATGTCAAGGTCGCCACGACTAAAAATAGATTTATTTTAAAACAAACTTACAAAGGGGGTTAATTTTGTTTGTTCATTTCACATTAAGTTCAGTTTGAGTTGTCTCCCTTTATCAGATTTTTTTTCACAATGAAAACCTGGTTTTGGGACAATTTTGCCCTTGTTTCTTTGTTAGTTTCAGGCAATTTATTATAAAAACCAACTTTTTTACCTATTCTCACGATTTAATGAAATAATTGATATGTTCAGATTATTTTTGTTGACAGTGTGAGCAAAAAACGAAGCGGAACACAGAACTGGTGATGGTGAAACTTCTCAAGATCTTTTATCCTTCTTACTTCCCTTGCACCTTTGATTTGTTTACAAACTTTACATTGTTTAAGTTTATTTTAAAAAAAAGCAATTAGATGATTGCTGCTGTAACATGGATATGGTGTAAACCTACTATAAAGTCCAGATACAAATAAATAACATGTTTCAATTTATCCTTGTTTAGTTGTACCAACCCCAGACTCTTGATCAAATTTATATCTGAACCTGCTAACTCAATGCTATACCTTAGATTTAGAAGGAAACTTAATCTTAAAGTTGCCTTAGGCACTTTTGTTGCTAACTCTAAGTTATTGTAAGCTGCATAGTTCACCTTACCTTTAGGAACATTCCATTGGGCTCTTAGTTACCTCTTAGCCCAGCTTTGGTACCTTTTAGCCAAGATTAAGAAGGTTAATTGTAATTTATGGAAAATATTTAATGATTTCTCCATAATGTGTCACTTTAAATCATTTTCTATTTTCTCGAAGTTAGACTTAATGAGAGGTTTAACCCATTTATGCCTAGCATCGTGAAAAAAGGCCTTGGCAAACAGCGTAGACCCAGATGAGACGCCGCATGATGCATCGTCTCATCAGGGTCTGTGCTGTTTGCTTAAAGGAATTTCTTTAAGAAATATTTTAAATATAGAAATAAATATACTAGACATCCCTATTAAATTTTGGAAATAAACTGATCCATATTAGAAGGATGGGAGAGTCCACTAGGCATAAATGGGTTAAGGAGTGGTTTAAAGGAGACAGTTTTAGTTAGAGCGTGAGGCTTCATCTGTAAGGGGCAAGGATAGCATATTAGTTACATTCTATAAGTTTGAATTAGTAGGCCTAAAATTGTTGGACATTGTAAATGGACAAGGAACTGCTGTAGCTCTCATAGAAATAAGAAGCAGATGAAAAGTTTTTTAACTTAAATCTGTTAACCCAGTGATTTTTTTCCAAGCCCAATTTAGTTAACAATGCAGCTACTTTCCCCTGCTTAAAATTGTATATGCATTCCACCCTCTATTACTGTTAAAAACCCCTTTCTTAATTGAAAAAACACACAAAAGAATATAAGAATGTGATCATTTTTTCCAAGAAAAAACTTCACTTTTGCAATAAAACTCTGAGTATCTCAATTAATGAAAAAAAACAACAACATAGTTTTGTATACGTATTTGTGCAATATAAATATTATCTTTGGCGCAATGAATGCATGTATGTTATGTTTTGTGATTGAATGATTTGTGGTGAAATATAATCAAGGATTTCTTGCAGCATGCAACACTTTGTCCCAAATTATGTTAGACATAAACCAAATCTGAAGATGTTGGAGTTCCAGTTGTGTTCCGATGTGTCTTATGTTTACATATTTATAACACTCATATATTTCTTGCTTATCTAATACTCTGTCTTTGAATGATTGTGTTTCCATGTACGCACTTGTTCCCATTAAATAAGAAACGTGATATTACATATTCCCCATTAGGATTCCTGGAAAATGTGAAATTGTTCAGTAACTCACCATAAACACCCTTCAATATATTTACATACTCTATGGCATATCCAAGTTTTCAAGACTTAATAATAGACCTTCTATTCTCATTTGAATACCTCAACAGTATTTTATCTCCTATAATTGTTCTTGATTGAAATTGTTACATTATTGTGACACTTCAAATGACTGTTTAATACATCATTCCAGTCATAATTATGGATTACAGCATACATCATCTAAATGTAATATAGCAGAATCCTGTTTTTCAGAATATCAGACTGAATACCATTGTTACAGCATGTCTCCTCCCTTTCCCCATCTGTGCATATTCACGGCTTATTTATAAATGCATTGTTTACAATTTATCTGTATAAAAAAAAATATTTTTTTGAATTATAAGTTTGTTTTTTATGTTATTTTCTTATACTCGCTTTATTATCGTACTGGTTCATCAGCTGAATTAGTCTGGCAAAAATATTAAGTTTGAACCGCAAATTAATTTAGAGATGGAATTGCAGTGGCTTCAATTTGAAATAGTAACATGTTTTTGTTATCATAGTTGATTATATAATTAGCTGATTGTTAGGCACTAATACTTAGTCAATGTCCACTTAAGTTAAGGAATAAGTGTTGTCAGCTTCATTTCATCAGAAAACGTTAAATTTGCTTCTTCCTTTTTGTGACCATCTTTCCTGAGTTTGACCAAGGTGATGGGTTTCTTTGCATGTTAAAAAATCAATGCACAATTATATGAGTCGTGTACTTAGAAAACTGGGCATAATGCATGTGCGTAAAGTGTCGTCCCAGATTAGCCTGTGCAGTCTGCACAGGCTAATCAGGGACGACACTCTCCGCTTTTATGGCATTTTTCGTTTAAATGAAGTCTCTTCTAGCAAAAATTTAATTTAGGCGGAAAGTGTCGTCCCTGATTAGCCTGTGCTGACTGCACAGGCTAATCTGGGACGACACTTTACGCATATGCATTATGCCCAGTTTTCTCAGAACTCGACTCATATTACAACATGTATTATCTGCTGCTTCATGGTAACTTGATATGCACAATTACAACACCAAAACATGAGGCAACACTTACTTATTGTCGCCTACCGGTTTAATCGGAGGGGACTTATGGTTTGCGCTCTGTGTATCTGTCAGTCAGTCCATGAGTCTGTCACACTTTTCTGGATCCTGCGATCACTTTAAAAGTTCTTAATATTTTTAGCTCACCTGAGCACAACGTGCTCATGGTGAGCTTTTTTGATCGCCTTTTGTCCGTTGTCTGTCGTGCATTGTCCGTTGTGCTACGTCAACATTTGCGTTGTTCACTCTCCAGAGGCCACATTTGTCCAATCTTCATGAAATTTGGTCAGAAGATTGGTTTCAATGATGTCTTGGATGAGTTCGAAAATGGTTACGTTTGCTTGAAAAACATGGCTGCCAAGGGGGGGCATTTGTCCATATATGGCTATAGTAAAATCTTGTTAACACTCTAGAGGCCACATTTATTTCTGATCTTCATGAAACTTGGTCAGAAGATTCATCCCAATAATATCTTGGACGAGTTTGAAAATGATGCCGGTTGGTTGAAAAACATGGCCACCAGGGGGATGGGCATTTTTCCTTATATGGCTATAGTAAAACCTTGTTAACACTCTAGAGGCCACATTTATTTTCCGATCTTCATGAAACTTGCTCAGAAGATTTGTCCCACTGATGTCTTTGATGAGTTCAAAAATGGTAACCTTTGCTTGAAAAACATGGCTGCCAAGAGACGGGGGCATTTTTCCTTAAATGGCTATATATGGCTATAGTAAAGTCTTGTTAACACTCTAGAGGCCACATTTATTGTCCAATCTTAATGAAACTTGGTAAGAAGATTCATCCCAATAATATCTTGGACGAGTTCGAAAATGATGCTGGTTGGTTGAAAAACATGGCCGCCAGGCAGCGGGCATTTTTCCTTATATGGCTATAGTAAAACCTTGTTAACACTCTAGAGGTCACATTTAATTCCAATCTATCTTGATGAAATATGGTCAGAAGATTTGTCTTAATGATATCTTGGATGAGTTCAAAAATGGTTACGTTTGCTTGAATAACATGGCCGCCAAGGGGCGGGGCACTTTTCCTTATATGGCTATATAAGGCTATAGTAAAATCTTGTTAACACTCTAGAGGCCACATTTATAGTCCAATCTTCATGAAACTCAGTCAGAAGATTCATCCCAATAATATCTTGGAGGAGTTCAAAAATGATCCCGGTTGGTTGAAAAACATGGCCACCACAGGGGCGGGGCTATTTTCCTTATATGGCTATAGTTAATCCTTGTTAACACTCTTGAGGTCACATTTATTTTCCGATCATCATGAAACTTGGCCAGAATATTTGTCCCAATGATATCTTGGATGAGTTTGAAAATGGTTTTGTTTGCTTTAAAAACATGGCCATCAGGGGCAGGGCATTTTTCCTTATATAGTAAAACCTTGTTAACACTCTAGAGGCCACATTTATTGTCCAATCTTCATGAAATTTAGTCAGAAGATTGGTCTCTATGATATCTTGGATGAGTTCGAAAATAATTATGTTTGCTTGAAAATCATGACTGCCAGGGGGCGGGGCATTTTTCCTTATATGGCTATAGTAAAACCTTGTTAACACTCAAGGGGCCACATCCATTTTCCGATCTTCGTGAAACTTGGTCAGAAGATTTGTCCCAATAATATCTTGTTATCTCAGGTGAGCAACTTTGGGCCTTTCAGGCCCTCTTGATTGATGAAACTTGAAACATGGATCTGTAGATCTGCTGTGGAATCATATGGAATTCTATGGAAATCTTTAGATGGAATTCCGTGGAGTATTGGCACTAACTTTCCATCCAATTCCATGCAATCAATGGAAAAGTGAAAAAAACACAGAAGGGGGGCTTGATATGGGATGGAATTTCATAAAATGCCGTGGAATTCCATAGAATTCCGTGGCATTCCATATAATGCCGTGGAATTCCATAGAATGCCGTGGAATTCCATAGAATGCCGTGGAATTCCATAGAACGACGTGGAATTCCATGGAACGCCGTGGAATTCCATGGAACGCCGTGGAATTACATGGAACGCCGTGGAATTCCATGGAATGCCGTGGAATTCCATAGAATGCCGTGGAATTCCTTGAAAAGCTATGGAATTTAATAAAAACCTGGAATAAAATAGAAAAAAAAATATTATAGATCAAAGGCATTTTGTTGATTTTGAAAAACAAATGTGAATGTAACTAAAGGTTTCATCATAGAAGTTAAACAAGAACAAGATCTGGCATCAATCATTAACCACACACATGCAGTCACAGTACATATTCAAAAATGAGTGGTTTTACATTTTCATAAAGTACCAACTCTCTTAACCACAGGCATGCATGCACACATTTAAAAACACATCCATAAACATGCATGCATATACAGGTGAGAAAAGAAAAACTTATAAAAGGCAAAATATAAAACATAGAAGTAGAATTTTACATTTCTCTTATGACAAGTATACTTCCTTTCTCACATCACGCACAATTGTTCTAGAGTTTTTTCTCATAAATTTTAACGTTCAACAACTGTTCCTTCTTAATTCTAGAACACTTTCAGTATGATAACAGAAGTTCAGTTCTAGTTGATGTGTTCCAGTACAATTCTAGAAAAGTTCCGAAGGTTAACGTCAAATATTTAAGTCTGAAACCAACTTTCTAGAAAACAAATTCCCATGCAGACAGCCAGTATTCAAGTACTGAGCATCAAGTTAATAATAATACATAACAAATTAACAACTGTTGTAAATTTGTTATTTATTATACTATGCTCAGTACTGTTGAACACGGACTTAATTATATTATCCAAGTTTCAAATTCCTAAATTAAAAAAAACAACAAATAAATTAAGACAAAAAACAAACACAAAATACAATTCACAAAATAAATAACTGGTCTTTTTTATACAAGAAGTGACCAAAATAAAACATGTCACCAGCCACAGACTGCCAGGCTTAACACAAGTTAAACACAAAAGGCTAGTTTTTAAAAATGTTTGTCCAAGTCTTCCACTGCCATTTTCCTTTTTTCTTCTAAGAATATTGAACACCAGTCACTGCCTTCGGGTCCTTTTTGGTATGAGGTACATTGTATACTGCTCACATGTGCTCTACAGAATAAAAAATCATAAAAATGTCTAAAGCAAAGAGTTATTTACATTCAAACTATAACAAGATATTGCAAAGCAATATGGTCCCCTACCTGTTAAACTTCACTATTTTAAGTTTGTTAAATATATTTGTTGCCATAGCAACCAGAATTCTTGCATTATTAACAACATGAAATGACGTGCAAAATGTCCTTATTGTCATCTGTTCATGTTTCAAGTTTCATGAAAAAATACTTAGAACTTTTAAAGTTATCCCAGGATCCAGAAAAGTGTAACTGACTTAGACCAATATATTGAATTCCAAAAAGACAAAATACTTTCAGGTGGTTAACATTAAATAACTTATCTAGCCCAGGGCATGACAATATTTACCATGAATTTGTGGCCCTGTAAGTCCTCTAGGTAAATGCGCTTAAAGAGCCGCTTTGCTGTTGGATTATTTCCCTGCCAAACTCTGCAGTATCTTCCATCAACTGGTCAATGGTAATTAAAGCACATAATGAAAATGTATAGGGAACGTAATTCATGAATTGTTTTAAATATTAAGTTGTTAAATGGTCTTTAGAAAGAGAACTAAAAACGAAGTGAATACATCGCAAAGCACTAAGCATAACTTAATTTGTTGGTATGATTAGTACAAATTTATTATTTCTATAATAAGAATGATGTGTAATTCTATTGGTATGAAAATGCACACTCAGATACCTAAAAACCAATTCCATTGGTTTATTTTTTTATTTACAAGCAAATACGTTGAATTGATATCCCCCGCCAACATGCTTCTGGACACATAAGTATTATATTTGACACTCAAACAAGCATTTTTTAAAGATACAAAGGGCCATAACCCCGTTTTAAACAGATGGTGTACAATTCCATTTGGCGTGCATCATCCTCTTATCCATATATATACTCGAACCAGGTTTCAATGAAATCCGCCAAAGCACTTCCAGGATATGGCCTTGGACACACAAAAAGCATTTTTTCAATATACAAAGGGCCATAACTCTGTTATTAACTAATGGTGTACAATGCCATTTGGCATGCATCATCCTCTTATCCATATACATACTCATACCAAGTTTCAGTGAAATCTGCCAAAGCACTTCCAAGATATGGCTACAGACAGATGGAAAGACGGACAGACGGAAGGACGAACAGACAACGCCAAAACAATATCCCTCCGCCTATGGCGGGGGATAATAATAAACATTAACACCATTCATGAGCATTGAGTGCTCAACATGCACAGTAAAAAACTTCCTTAGCCTGCAGTTCCATAACCTTGCATGATAAAATTCCGATACTACATTCAACGTTATTAATTTCTCCACATAGGTCTTATTACTTCCTTTTTCAACCTGCAAACTCCACTAAGTGAAAATTTGGGTGACAGCTGCTTTTGAACTAATATTTGCCATACTAAAACCTCAAATATCACATAAAAAGGTCTACAATAATGTCATAAGAAGCTTAAATTTAAAGGAATATTTAGAAATAATAAAAATCACAAACCTTCAGTTGTTGTTCTATTCCTAGACAGACTGCTTAAACACTGTATGCATCACTCTTTAGCAATATTTCATGTCACTTTCCAAATATATAAATACATAAGTATTTTAAGAAAGTGTTTTTAATGGAAAAACTAATGAACTCTTCTGTTTGTTAAATGTCTTTAACTTTATTTTAACAAGTTAAACCAGTACATTGTCCACCATGTTTCATGTTTCAATCTAACAGGTAAACTTTCTGTATTTGAATTCAGCCAATTAGAAAAGGCTGTTATATCTTATAACCAATAGATTTGCAGCAAACATACCCAACATCTGATGTACAACACATGCTTGGCTTATCAGATAGATTGTTATTTGACAACCTGGACTGGCTGAGTATGATATTGAGAAAAAACAGTGTGTATACCACTTGGACAGGGTTAAGGAATTTAAACTTGTAGAAATTGCTTTGAAAGTTACAACTACTCCTACTTTTGCAGAACTACTACTTTAATTACTACAGCATCAACAACACCACCACCACCAACAACAACAATAACAGCAGCAACAGCAGCAACAACAACAGCAGCAACAGCAACAACTGCTACTACAGCAACAACTGCTACTACTGCTACTTCTATCGCTACTACTATTGCTACAGAAACTGTTAATGCTACTACTTCTACTACTACTACTACCACCACAACCTCTACTGATATAAAAAACACTACTGCTACTACATCAATTACAACAACAACAACACCTACTGCAACAACAACAACTACTACTACTAATACAGCTACTACATCTACAACTACTACTACTACTGCTGCTGCTGCTGTCGCTACTATGAAGTCTATTTGGCTATTTGTAAGTGTAAGGTGTTCTATATGTGTTCTTATTCCCCATAAGAACTTTTGTAGAACTTACTGGTTCTTAAAGCGTTCTAGATGTGTTCTAGAACTACATTTTAAAACATTTTTAGAAATTTTTGACCATATTTTGTCTTTGAAATGTTCTAAAAAGGTTCTTGAAATTATTGGAACAGTTTCAGTCCGAAGCCATTTTCCACAAATGTTCTGGATTTATTCTAAAAAAACTGTTTTGGAACAATTCCAGAACATACGTTTTAGAACACAAATATGGAACAGTTCCAGAACTGTTCCAATTTCTAGAACAAATTTATAATTATCTGTATTGCATTTTTTTTTAAATACAAAATACATGATGCAAATAAATTCATACATGTATTAAACTACAAATACATTTCAGAGAACCAGCGAAAATTTTCTAAGTTATTTTCCATTGATTTCCATCCAAGACAATGTATAAGTTATTTTCCATAAGGATTTCCGTTGAAAAAAAATGGCTAAGTCCAACTTTCCATGGTGTTTTCCACACATTCCGTGAAATGCATGGAATTTTAGTCGAGATTCCGTGGAATTCCATAACAGATGGAAAATTGGCAAGTGGGTGGAATTCCATCAAATTCCATGGATTTCCATCGATTTCCGTAGAATTCCATAATATTTTCTATGGAATTCAATAGAAAAGTGCTAATGACTATGGCAGATCTACGGACATTATGCACGTCATTTCATTTTGTTCCTACGTCAAAAATTTTGGTAACTCTGGCAACAAATAAAAAAAAATATATTTCTGACAATGGTGGAACAGGTAGGGGACATATATTGCTTCGCAATAGTCTTGTTAAATCTGTCTAGAACTCTTGCTTGTCTCGTTCTTAAAGTATCTAACAAAATCAGAGTTTTGTAATATTTAATAGATGGTCGTGGTCAAGGTAAACCAAAATTTGATTCTTTGCTCACTTTATTTACTAATAATTTAATCATGTATCAGTGTATTTTTCTTTTAGCATAGATTTAAAGATAGTTTGAAGACGCTACTTTGATTAATTAAAAGTTTTCCATATGCTTGAGCAGGGCCAAGGCACAACAGAGATCATCATAGAAACTACGAGTGTGCAGGAGATGACGTCATGGTTGAAGGAACTGAAGTGCTGTATTTCCCCATCCCCTCCGGCCATCATGGATGAAGCTCTCCCTGAGAGGTGTGTTACCAAGTGTACATTTATTCTAACGCCATAGGAATTATATGAGTCGTGCTCTGTGAAAAGGGGGTTTAATGCATGTGCGTAAAGTGTCATCCCAGATTAGCCTGTGCAGTCCTCACAGGCTTATCAGGGAGGACACTTTCCGCTGTTATGACATTTTTGTTTAAATTAAGTCTCTTCTTATCAAAAATCCAATTTAGGCGGAAAGTGTCATCCCTGATTAGCCTGTGCAAACTGCACAGGCTAATTTGGGACGACACTTTACGCACATGCATTAAGCTCTGTTTTCTCAGAACGCGACTGATATTGAACAGTGAGAGAATGAGCTGTATATTTTAACAGCTTGAGATAGATATAGCATAATGTGTGTGTTGTATGCCAGGAAGGTAAAACATTGTGAAGCTTTGTAATACTAGAGTCTCCTTATGCCAAATACAGTCAATGTATGAGGGGAATATGTTGACCAAATGAAACAGTATTATACTGTACACTGCTTCTTATGCATGAGTTGTTCTTCTGCCTATAAGCAGTGTGCACCTTTGTAATACCATACATTTGTGTATACACATTAAACCACCTAAACCGAAGATGAAAGTCAAATAGAAAAATGAATTATGTAAGTATATCAAGAAAACATTATAAAAAGCCATTATGGTGCAGTTTAAATGCTATCTTGTACCTGTTCCTCGTTAATGTAAATTAGAACTTACATGTAAACATATATATGCACAAAGTGATAATATTTGGTTCACAATACCATTTTTTTCGTCAGGTAATTTGTCACCCTCTATGGCATTTTATAGTATTTTCAGAAAGCTGTTAAGATCCAATACACGCATACAGAAATAAATAAGTACACAAATTAACACTTTTTCATGTCAACATAGTTTTCTGTTTGTAAAGGCCCAGTCTCACTATGATGCCGGTGGAGCCCCGGTGCGTGATCCGGAATCTACCGGGATGAACCGGGGCTCCTTGGGAACAACCAGGATGAACCGGGGGCCACCGGGTAAGTATTAAAATGTTTAACACCCCTGGGATGAACCGGGAGTCACCTGGAAGGATCAGTAGTGACTGGTCCGGCACCGTAAACAATCGGGACAGTACCTGGAACAACCGGGACGGCACCCTAGCTCCATCGGGGCCCATACAGACCCCAGCAGAGCTATGGCAAGGTTGTTGCTAATGGTGCCCAGGTAAAGCCCCATTATATGCCGACAGAGTTCCGGAATAGCTACGGAACATCGGTAAACCGGGGCTCTGTCGGGACGCCACCGGCATTCACCGGGGCTCCGTCTGGGCATTTCTGGCGACGACCCCCGATTCAACAGTGGCGTTGCCGTAGCTCTGCCAGGGTCTGATGCCGGTATAGCACCACTGAGTGCCAGCAGAGTTAGGGTATACCGGGGCTCTGCCAGGAAGCTGCCGGCTTTCACCGGGGCTTCACCTGGGCATTACTAGGCTTTCTACCAGGGCTTCACCGTGATAAACTCTGTCGGGTTGTTGACTGGCTTCAACTGGGGCGGCATCGGGAAATAGTGTGACCATGTTAAAAAATTTCGACAAATAATCCCCATTCTAGCATGTTGACAGGTGTTAGCAAACCAGGATCGACTGGGCTCTACCGGAAATAGTGAGACTTGGGCTTAAGTCCCCCTGATCAATAGTTACATGTATCTTATGCCCGTAGAAAAGATTTTTATGATTAATTTCCAGCCATACAAAATACAGTAGAAATTTGTTGGAAATATTTCAATATTTGATGACAAAGTAACATTTTTCAGTCGACCAAGACTTGCTTCAGCTCCAGGGGACACAATTTACAGAGAAGAATCAGGTAGGAGAGTTGTAACTAATATCTCAAGCTTTATATATCATTATTTATATATTATAATTATAGTATAACTTAATTTCTTGTGACTTCTGTGTATTTAATTCTTTTCTGCTTGAATTTTTTTGAAATTGTTGTTCACGTAAACATAACTTTATATGTGTTACAACTATATTTGCTTGTAAATAAATAATAATTTTATTTTATTGGCATGGTATTATTGGAAGTGATATTTTTTATTGTCGTATTAACTATTACATTTATTCCCTTTGCAAATACTTTGTATGTGTACTCTTTCAAGTATTCATAACATGCTTGACAATTAACATACAATTATTGCTACATGTATGACTTGTCTGGCATTGTCACAAATTCTTAGCTTATATACATGTAGTTTTAGAATAAACAGTACAAGTAAATGATTTTATTTGTTCATATATTACAGTGTACTATGTTAAAGTTGATGGTGTTGTACAAAATGGTAATTATGTTGTGAAATTAACATATTATTTTCAATTAAATTAAATCCATCTAAACTCTAATATAAGTAATGCCATGTTCATTTATGCCCAAAGACATATACAAGTCAAACTATTTTTATGTCCCCCACTATAGTAGTGGGGGACATATTGTTTTTGCCCTGTCTGTCTGTTGGTCTGTTGGTCTGTCTGTTGGTCTGTTGGTCTGTTTGCGCCAACTTTAACATTTTGCAATAACTTTTGTTATATTGAAGATAGCAACTTCATATTTGGCATGCATGTGTATCTCATGAAGCTGCACATTTTGAGTGGTGAAAGTTCAAGGTCAAGGTCATCCTTCAAGGTCAGAGGTCAAATATATGTGGCCAAAATTGCTCATTTTATGAATACTTTTGCAATATTTAAGATAGCAACTTGATATTTGGCATGCATGTGTATCTCATGGAGCTGCACATTTTGAGTGGTGAAAGGTCAAGGTCATCCTTCAAGGCCAGAGGTCAAATACATGTGGCCCAAATCGCTTATTTTATAAATACTTTTGCAATATTGAAGATAGCAACTTGATATTTGGCATGCATGTGCATCTCATGGAGCTGCACATTTTGAGTGGCGAAAGGTCATGGTCAAGGTCATCCTTCAAGGTCAGAGGTCAAATATATGTGGCCCAAATCACTTAGTTTATGAATACTTTTGCAATATTGAAGATAGCAACTTGATATTTGGCATGCATGTGTATCTCATGGAGCTGCACATTTTGAGTGGTGAAAGGTCAAGGTCATCCTTCACAAGGTCAAGGTCATCCTTCAAGGTCAAACATCATATAGGGGGACATTGTGTTTCACAAACACATCTTGTTACATTTATCATTAAATCAGACCAAACACTTAAACAAAGGAAGTGAGTAAAATTGACTACATACTAAAAACGACAGTGATTGTTTGTCAACATCTAAAGATCTTTGACTCTATTATGTTTAAAACAATTTTGCTTTCACACATTGCATTACTCTAAAATGTGCGTCCAAGTAAAACAATTACTTAAGTTATCATATAACCATTGAATATAAGTTTTCACTACCGTGTTTATATTGAGTATAATGGATGCAGTGTGAAGATTAACCTTGGAACAATGGCCACTGTGAAGTGCCCACAAGAATAGGGTCATGAAGTGAAGATTTTGTTGTATGTATATCAGTCAATATGGTTCAAGATTATCTATTTCGCAAATTTGAATAAGCTGTAAGATTTAATTTATTTGTAACCTCTGGACCATGCACTATTAAATTTAAAGCATGAAATACGTAATAAAACACTTTTTTTATACATTAATTAAACAAATTCTATGCTTATAATAAAAAAATTGTCCTTAAATAATATTAAATTTTAGTTGATTGCTCTCTGACTCAAATATTTTTAATCTTATAATCATCTGACTTGATAAATCAAATCCAGACCTTTAACCCTTTCCAACATAAGGAGCTAAGTGAAAAGGGCTTTTGCAACCAGCAAACTTGCAGTTCGTTTGGGTTTTGTCATTCTGTTTGCTGATCATCAGTATAAGGATGGAAATGAAGCCTTGCTGCTCATCAGTATAAGGGTTGGAAATGAAGCCTTGCTGCTCAACAGTATAAGGGTGGAAATGAAGCCTTGCTGCTCATCAGTATAAAGGTTGGAAATGAAGCCTTGCTGCTCATCAGTATAAGGGTTGGAAATGAAGCCTTGCTGCTCATCAGTATAAGGGTGGAAATGAAGCCTTGCTTGCTCATCAGTATAAGGGTGGAAATGAAGCCTTGCTGCTCATCAGTATAAGGGTGGAAATGAAGCCTTGCTGCTCATCAGTATAAGGGTTGGAAATGAGGCCTTGCTGCTCATCAGTATAAGGGTTGGAAATGAAGCCTTGCTGCTCATCAGTATAAGGGTGGAAATGAAGCCTTTCTGCTCATCAGTTTAAGGGTGGAAATGAAGCCTTGCTGCTCATCAGTATAAGGGTGGAAATGACGCCTTGCTGCTCATCAGTATAAGGGTGGAAATGAAGCCTTGCTGCTCATCAGTATAAGGGTTGGAAATGAAGCCTTGCTGCTCATCAGTATAAGGGTGGAAACGAAGCCTTGCTG
Organism: Dreissena polymorpha; assembly: GCF_020536995.1. Lineage (NCBI taxonomy): Eukaryota > Metazoa > Mollusca > Bivalvia > Myida > Dreissenidae > Dreissena > Dreissena polymorpha. Next base: position 73,851,204 of record NC_068355.1, on the reverse strand, counting down.
CTCATCAGTATAAGGGTTGGAAATGAAGCCTTGCTGATCATCAGTAAAAGGGTTGGAAATGAAGCCTTGCTGCTCATCAGTATAAGAGTGGAAATGAAGCCTTGCTGCTCATCAGTATAAGGGTTGGAAATGAGGCCTTGCTGATCATCAGTATAAGGGTGGAAATGAAGCCTTTCTGCTCATCAGTATAAGGATGGAAATGAAGCCTTGCTGCTCATCAGTATAAGGGTTGGAAATGAAGCCTTTCTGCTTATCAGTATAAGGGTTGAAATGAAGCCTTTCTGCTTATCAGTATAAGGGTTGGAAATGAAGCCTTTCTGCTCATCAGTATAAGGGTGGAAATGAAGCCTTTCTGTTTATCAGTATAAGGGTTGGAAATGAAGCCATGCTGCTCATCAGTATAATGGTTGGAAATGAAGGCTTGCTGCTCATCAGTATAAGGGTGGAAATGAAGCCTTGCTGCTCATCAGTTTAAGGGTGGAAATGACGCCTTGCTGATCATCAGTATAAGGGTTGGAAATGAATCCTTGCTGCTCATCAGTATAAGGGTGGAAATGAAGCCTTGCTGCTCATCAGTATAAGGGTGGAAATGAAGCCTTGCTGCTCATCAGTATAAGGGTTGGAAATGAAGCCTTGCTGCTCATCAGTATAAGGGTGGAAATGAAGCCTTGCTGCTCATCAGTATAAGGGTGGAAATGAAGCCTTGCTGCTCATCAGTATAAGGGTGGAAATGAAGCCTTGCTGATCATCAGTATAAGGGTTGGAAATGAAGCCTTTCTGCTTATCAGTATAAGGGTTGAAATGAAGCCTTTCTGCTTATCAGTATAAGGGTTGGAAATGAAGCCTTTCTGCTCATCAGTATAAGGGTGGAAATGAAGCCTTGCTGCTTATCAGTATAAGGGTGGAAATGAAGCCTTTCTGCTTATCAGTATAAGGGTTGAAATGAAGCCTTTCTGCTTATCAGATAAGGGTTGGAAATGAAGCCTTGCTGCTCATCAGTATAAGGGTGGAAATGAAGCCTTGCTGCTAATCAGATTAAGGGTGGAAATGAAGCCTTGCTGATCATCAGTTTAAGGGTGGAAATGAAGCCTTGCTGCTCATCAGTATAAGGTTGGAAATGAGGCCTTTAACACTTAATTTTAGTAGGAAAGTTATTTAATTAAATGCAACTTTCTAAGGGAATACAAATGCTTCAAAATACATACATGTTTATAAGTGGTAAAGGGTTAAACAGGCGCATTAGTGACAAGTTGGCAATCTTGTTGAAAAATGGAATAATTGACTTATTATACATGAAGCTAATTGTTTCTAAATTCTGTTCCTTAAATCTCTTTTCAAACAGTAGGAAGTGAAGAAAAGAAGAAAACAGAAGTTTATTTTTCTTGGGTTTAAGAAATTGTGGACTTATAATGTGAATTGATGCTGTTCTTTATATGAAAAGTTATAATGTTTTCAAAAATATATATTATTTGAGAGGACAGAATGTGTTGTATACCTGTGTGCATCTGAAATAAGTTTTAATATACAGTTAAATTAAATGGAAATGTTGTATTTTGTCTGCACAGTGAAGAAATTGTTTAATAATTGTAAATTATAAGACTTAAAAAAATTAATTCCAGTAACCAGTATTATAATTTAAGATTGATATCCATGTATTCACACCAAAGTATTATTAATATTTATTTCAAATTCCAGTTCAATTAAACACTAACTTAGTGCAAGACTATTGACAGTCCTGTTTGCATTATAACTTTCCCCATATTTTGCCCAATTTTTAGCTCGACTGTTTTCGGAGGTATTTTCCCCGAGATATTGTCATAGCCACTCATTGTCCGTCATCCGCGTCGGGCTAAAACCTTTACATTGGCTCTAAAATCAAAGTGCTTCCACCTACAATTGAAACTTCATATGAAGATGCACCTTGATTAGTTCTACACGCCACACCCATTTTGGGGTCACTAGGTCAAAGGTTAAGGTCATTGTGACCTCTTAAAAAAATAATTTCATTTATTCAAAACTGCACCCGCAGCCAGGCGTTGGCACCTGTTATGTGGTGCTCTTGTTTATTCTAATTTATGGAATTGCAGATTTCATTATGATTTTGTCCAAAAGTGTTTTGCCTCTTTGTTTCATAAATGTTCATCTATATATTTCCCAAATTGTGCCATGATGCATTGTAACTTTTGCCAAATGTGTAGTTCTTGTTGGTATCAATGCAAGTTTTGTATTTTTCTCCTCAGAATCGCCCAGAGTGCCCCACCGTCATCGTAGTACCTCCCAGGGCAGTGTGAACAGTAACCCTCCAGAAATCCCACCCCGACCCCAGGGCTCTAGTCCCCGGTCACCAAACTTCCCGGGTGGAGACTTAGATGGTAATGTTTGATGTATACGGAAATAAACATAAATAAGTTAAACTTTATTCCAAAATTTGAAATAAACCCAAGTATATATTTCTCACAACAATTCGGTTATCTCAACTGACCAGAATTGATCAGTATTCGTCAAATACATTCTAAAGCTTAACTCTTCCATACTGATTTTCGCAAAAATTGTGCCAAAAAATGCCAAAAGCATAAAAAATACAAAACCTAATTGTGCACATATTGGAATCCTCAAGACTATTATTAACCTAGCTGTGACGTATGCACGCTTTGGGTCACGTGAGCGCATTTCAAAATAAAGAAGAACTTTTAAATAACACAACCAGTTTGTTTGTTTTTGGATCTTAATCCATTAATGTTAATACTTTGTACGTTTAAAGACATATTTTAAGTTGTTTTCTGTACATTTGCAAGTTACCTACCTTTATAACATATACAATATCAATTACGAAACAAACATGGCTGTGTGTGTAAAAAATGCATTACAACTGGACATACACGACACGCTAAACATTAGCTTAAAATAATCAAGTCAATTACATGTTCAAATAAAGATGGCTGCGCCCATGAATTAAACGTTAACAGGCATATAATATTGACAAGGTTAAAATAAATCATAGACAATTAAAAGTGTATCGGTAGAGATTTAAAGCAGAAATTTAAACTACGTGAAAACAAGCGGTCCATAGTAAAATTAACATGAGGCGGGATATACGAGTATTGAAAATGTAGACATAGAGCACATGGAGTGTATTAACAAATTAAATCGGCACTATAAAACAACATAATGTGAACATGATTTAAACGAAATGTGCATGTGTAAGACAGCATATATTTAAACTGGTATTGACATGACTATTGACCATTCATGCAAATGGCGTTGAAAACAATGATGCAATGGTCACGCGATTTTTCATGTGACCTGCGCATGTTAAAATTTAGATCATTAAATTGAAGCCCTATCCGGCTTTAACTGAAAATAATTTTGATAACAAGTTTTTGCTTTTTTTCATAAACTGGGATGAAATCAATTTCTGGTATTACCATTTTGCTAAAAATTATGGACATTGTGTTGCCTTGAAAGAAACACATGTGAATGTACTGTGAACAATGATAGAAGGGTATGGATAAGTAAAACTTGTATACAAAGTATGCAAGGTATTTTAAGTAGAGCAAAGTATTTAAAGTAGCGATGAAATGTGTACACATTCATGTGAGAATACAAATGATTGACAGATCACTTTGGTGAATGCAGTATAAACAATGATTAAGAGTTTGGATGCTTGTCAAACAACTTCAGTGTTTGCTTTTTTCTCACATTGATTTTCTTATTGTCATTATGATGCATGATTTAAATTTAGAAATTAAATTTTATTAATTATTGCCATAGTAATATGGCTTATCACATTCAACAGCTATGCGGCTAGTTTGAAGGTGACATACTTCTATACTGTATGTATTAAGACAATGTACTCATGTATAAGTCTAAATAAAATGTCTGTTCTGTTCTGTTCTGATAGTTTAAAGGTTAAAGTCACAGTCTAACATTGTGCATTTTTGTCCCCTACCGGTTTCACCGGAGGGGACTTGTGGTTTGCGCTCCGTCTGTCTGTCCGTCCGTCCGTCACACTTATCTGGATCCTGCGATAGCTTTGAAAGTTCTTAATATTTTTTCATGAAACTTGGAATTTAGATACCGGTAGATGGCAATATGGACATTATGCACGTAATTTCATTTTGTTCCTACGTCAAAAATTCTGGTTGCTATGGCAACAAATAGACTATAAATACTGCTGAAAATGGTGGTTTTCTGGATTCTGCAATTACTTTAAAAGTTCTTAACATTTTTTCATGAAACTTGAAAAATGGATAGATGGCAATATGGACATTATGCATGTCATTTCATTTTGTTCCTACGTCAAAAATTGTGGTTGCTGTGGCAACCAAAAAAATAATCTGAAAAAAGTGGAATTTCTGACATGGTGGAGCCGGTAGGGGACCATATTGCTTGACAATAGCCTTGTTTGTATTGATATTGTAAAAGTAGATTTAATTTATTTATATAACTTTTATTTTGCATGATCATATTGTGTAATGTAGTGGCTTAATTTTGTTATTTTGATTGGGAAAAGAACTGTTGTCTTAAAAGGAAATATGCAAATTTATCAGATGAACTAGATATAGCACGATGTTCCATCAATACCCTATCTTTTCACATAAATCATTAGAAGTACCATTTTTGTATGTCCATGAGTTGTCAGTTGGTGAGTAGGCATGGACGTGATGTAGGGAGAATACCTGCTGTTCCAGATACAGACATCAGTAATGTCAAATTTTGTGGATAGCTCACCAGAGAATAAAGTGCTTAGTGAGCTATTGGTATAGGTGACCTCTTAAGTGTTGTCCTGATGCTGTCAAAATCTGTGACTGTTATCCCACAAGACAGCTCACTCTATACCAAATCTTACCCAACTTTCATACTTTGTGTATGACCATTAAATATCACTTAGGATTATTATTTACTAGACCTATTGCCCTTTTTTATTGCAATATAATGCAAACATACAATTCATTGTAATCTGTATACAAGGAAGTACTTTGGGCCAAAATTGCAGTGACTTCTTGTTTTAAAATTGACATCAACTTATTCCTCACACAATCTATATGTAGACATGAGAACGCACACAAACCCATGATTCTGGAAAAAGCTATTCAAAATTGCCACTTTTCATACGCGTCTATTTTGCTGCTTTCAGGTGAGCCAGGCATAGAAGGTCTTTTGCGTGAGTACCCCTGGTTCCATGGCACACTCAGTCGACTGGAGGCAGCGCAGCTGGTACTGCAGCAGGGTTCCCTCGGTCATGGCGTGTTCCTTGTGCGCCAGAGTGAGACGCGCAAGGGCGAGTATGTCCTCACCTTCAACTTCCAGGCGAGGGCCAAGGTAGGTTGATTTTGTGAGTTTTTTTATGCCCCCAAATGGAATGATCAGGGGGTATATTGTTTTTGGCCTGTCTGTCTGTCTGTCTGTCTGTCTGTCTGTCTGTCTGTCTGTCTGTCTGTCTGTCTGTCTGTCTGTCTGTCTGTCTGTCTGTCTGTCTGTACTAAACTTTAACCTTGCTCATGGTTTGAGGTCACTAGGTCAAAGTTCAAGGTCACTGTGACCTTTACATTAAAAATTTAACCTTGTTTTTGAAATAGCTGCCGTGCGGCTTTAAAGCGCAGTTTAGAGTAAGGGGGCATTGTGTTTCACAAACACAGCTCTTGTTGTTTTGTTTTTTAGCTCACCTGAACCAACGTGCTCATAGTGAGCTGTTGTGATCGCCTTTTGTCCGTCGTCCGTTGTCTGTCGTGCGTTGTGCGACGTCAACATTTGCCTTGTTCACTCTTTAGAGGCCACATTTATTGTCCAATCTTCATGAAATTTGCTTCATGAAACTTGGTCAGAAGATTCATCCCGATAATATCTTGTTATCGCAGGTGAGCGACTTTGGGCCTTTCAGGCCCTCTTGTTTCAATTTTGACCCCAAGAAAGGGGTCTTTTTGCAGAAGTTTTATTTAGAATTTACAATTACCAGCAAGTTTTTTGAAGACTTAAGTGTTTTAATAAATAAACATACGTTTCGAAAAACATATTTTACATATATTGAACATGTGTGAAAAAATTCTAATTCAGATAAACTTAATAATGCATGCCTATTTCTAAATTTAGAAGAACATATTTAGCCGCTTTTGGCCTATAAGGAACCTTCATTCAACTGCTATTCATGATTCACTCTTCCAGCATCTACGCATGACAATCAACAATGAAGGCCAATGCAGAGTGCAGCACCTCTGGTTCAACACCATATTCGACATGCTTGAGCATTTCCGCACGCACCCAATACCTCTTGAATCTGGCGGGTCTTCGGATGTGACTTTAACAGACTATGTTGTGTCCCTGGATAGACACCTGACCCCTTCGAGGGGGTCACCGATCCTTGGTGCGCATCATAGGTCAAATTCGAACCCAAATGTAAATTCTTGGCAAAGTGGGGACATGCGAGACATCATCGTTATAAGCGGGTCAATACGTGCAAGGACAGAGTCAATTGAAAACGTTATGCGAGAACAAGGGCAACATAGCGGGAGTCAAGGCAATCAAGGTCGAGCCGTGGAAAATCATTACTCGTTTGTCTGACCAATTGTTTGCTTTTAGATTTGTTATACCTAGGCCCATATTGATGAAGCTCATAAACAGAAATTCATTAAATCTAAAAAAGCACTCAAGTTACTGTTTTTTCATGCTGGTTGAGGTCCATTTACCTTAAAATGTTTTTAAAGCAGTAATTATTGCTGATATTGATAATAAGTTAGCCATTTTAAAGCAAAAAACAATGGCTTTTAAATAGAAAATTTGATCTGAAGTTATATTGTTAGTACAACTTTAGTAAACATTTATTTTGGGGCTTATCAATACCTGCCTTGGGGCTATATTTCTAAACCAGCAGATTTTTTGTTTATTATGCCCCCCTTCGAAGAAGAGGGGGTATATTGCTTTGCACATGTCGGTCGGTCCGTCCACCAGGTGGTTTCCGGATGATAACTCAAGAACGCTTGGGCCTAGGATCATGAAACTTCATAGGTACATTGATCATGACTCGCAGATGACCCCTATTGATTTTGAGGTCACTAGGTCAAAGGTCAAAGTCACGGTGACCCGAAATAGTAAAATGGTTTCCGGATGATAACTCGAAAGCTTAGGCCTCGGATCATGAAACTTGATAGGTAGATTGATCATGACTCGCAGTTGACCCCTATTGATTTCCAGGTCACTAGATCAAAGGTCAAGGTCACAGTGACCCAAATAGTAAAATGGTTTCCGGATGATAACTCAAGAACGCTTAGGCCTAGGATCATGAAACTTGATAGGTAGATTGATCATGACTCGCAGATGACCCCTATTGATTTTCAGGTCACTAGGTCAAAGGTCAAGGTCACAGTGACCCGAAATAGTAAAATGGTTTCCGGATGATAATTCAAGAACGCTTATTCCAGTAGGATTATGAAACTTCGTAGGTAGATTGATAATGGCTGGCAGATGACCCCTATTGATTTTCAGGTCACTAGGTCAAAGGTCAAGGTCACGGTGACCCAAATTAGAAAAATGGTTTCCGGATGATTAGTCAAGAATGCTTATGCCTAGGATCATGAAACTTCATAGGTAAATTGATCATGACTCGCAGATGACCCCTATTGATTTTCAGGTCACTAGGTCAAAGTCACGGTGACCCGAAATAGTAAAATGGTGTCCGGATGATAACTCAAGAACACTTATGCCTAGGATCATGAAACTTGATAGGTAGATTGATCATGACTCGCAGTTGACCCCTATTGATTTTCAGGTCACTATATCAAAGGTCAAGGTCACGGTGACCTGAAATAGTATAATGGTTTCCGGATGATAACTCAAGAACGCTTAAGGCTAGGATCATGAAACTTCATAGGTACATTGATCATGACTGGCAGATGACCCCTATTGATTTTCAGGTCACTAGGTCAAAGGTCAAGGTCACAGTGACAAAAAACATATTCACACAATTGCTGTCACTACAACGGAGAGCCCATATGGGGGGCATGCATTTTTTACAAACAGCCCTTGTTGATTATTATTTTTCAGCTAATAAAATATTAATTGGACTTCTGCAGTATAGAAATAAAACAGTATGTTTTTTAAAATAAAGTGTGTTACATTTAAGTCAAGATTTCTTTTTAAAATAACTTAAAGAACTGCAAACATTAGTTTAGTTGAAAATAATGTAAAAATATATTAGATATAAAATGTGTCAATTTAAGATAATATGAGCCTTGTTCTGAGAAAACTGGGCTGAATGCATGTGCGTTAAGTGTCGTACCAGATTAGCCTGTGCAGTCTGCACAGGCTAATCCGGGACGACACTTTCCGCCTTATCTGGATTTTTGCTAAAAAGAAACTTTCTTTAAACGAAAACTACCATCAAAGCGGAAAGTGTTGTCCCTGATTAGCCTGTGCGGACTGCAAAGGCTAATCTGGGACAACACTTTACGCACATGCATTTCGCCCAATTTTCACAGAACACAGCACATATGTATGATTTTTGTTCCCTTGAAGCTTTTGTCAATATGGGCCCATGGCATTATTACGGTGAGAAATAATGGCAGATGGTATGGGAACAAAGGCATACAATCTGGGGATTATTGCCGTATAGTTTATTGCAAATGTCATAGAAAATGTAGAAGAAATGTTACATTATGTACATTATTTTAGTTGATTGCACATGTCCTTTTCATGGTTAGGTCAAACAAACTGTCTGCACAGGGAAAGTATTTGTATTTTCTCTTAAAAAATATTCTGATTATTAGTGGTGTGCTTAAATGTAAAAAATGGGAAATTTATTGATTTAAAAAAAGAAAATCATATAAGTACATATACAGGGTGCCTGATCAACGATGCTCACAGCGGTTTATACACAGGCTAGACAGAATGCAAACACACCTGTAAGAACGTTATTATTACAAATATATCAAGTTATTGAGATACATTTAAAATCCCTGCAAAAAAAAGTTTCATGCAGCTTAACTGTGTACATGAATGCTTTAGACAACAACTTTTTTGCCAAGAACAAACAGGAAATAAAGTAATTCTGTTATATTTAGCATTGCCATCATTAAAAATGTTCTTTTATGCACAAGTTGAAATTCTTAGGATGAATTGTTTTAAAAAGTTTTTTGGAAAAAAAACACCACGATGTGTTTACATGTACATCCATAAATGTTTAATTGTGAACCCCACAAAGTCAGATGATTATACACCCTGATATAGTATTTCGGGCATATAGGTCTGTACAATTTTCTACACAAATATTGATTGTATTGTGAATATTTTTTTTTCTTGTATACAAATTGTTAAGTTTTTGAATATTGTATATATTTATAAAAGCTGTTTGGAATGTTCTGTATTTATGAAGATGTTTTTAACACAAATTATACAAATGAGCCTGGCACATTGCAAGAGGGCAGTCTGCTCAGGCTAAATAGGGACAACATTTTTTTAGTTTTACCCTCTCAGTGCTGGAACCGAATTTTGAAGGCCTTTGCAAACAGTTTGGATCCAGATGAGACGCCACAAAATGTGGCGTCTCATCAGGATCCAAACTGTTTGCTATTCTGATAGTATTCTTTGAAAAAAATCGAAGAAAATGCTAATTTTAGAAATTCAGCAGACGACATTTTAGCAGATGACAAATTACCCAGCATTCAAAGGGTTAAACGGGTGTCTCTTCTTAGCAGAGAGCATAAACTCTAATTAGCCTGTGTGGACATGACAGGTTAATCTGTGGTAATATTTGTGCATATATATTGAGTCTCATTTTTCCAAAGCACTGCTATTGTATTTAATTCTTGTAATTTATTCAAGTTAAAAGAGAAACTAAGGAAATAAATAGAAAGGCTGTATATTTATTTTTTATACATACTTGTGTTAAAGGGGCCTATTACAGATTTTGGCATGTATTGAAGTTTGTCATTAAATGCTTTATATTGATAAATGTAAACATTGGAATGTAAAAGCTCTAGTAAAAAACAAAAATAAAATTAAAGAAAGAAAAAAAGTAACCCTCAAATGGGCTCAAACAACTGACCCCTGGAGTACAAGGTGCTTTCACCTACAACTTTGAAACTTCATATGTAGATGCACCTTGATGAGTTCTATATGCCACACCCATTTTTAGTTCACTAGGTCAAAGGTCAAGGTCACTGTGACCTCTAAAAAATGAAAAAATATATATAAAAAAATTCTGACAAGCTTTCACAGCCGAGCGTGGCACCCGTTATGCGGTGCTCTTGTTATAAACAACTGGTAGCAAGATGAGTTGCAGATAATTGGTCAGTAACCACATTTTAACTAAATCTTTTGACCTGTTAATTCTTTTCAGCTCAATTCAACAGTGAAAAATGCCCATAATATCACTTTAAAGGAGCATATCAATAGTTTTTCCACTTGCATACATACATGTATTAAAACAATGCATGTTCCTCTTTTAATGGATATATATCCCTGTAAAGATGTTTAATTTTGAATCTTAAAGAATAATTAAAGACAATGCAAAAATATTTGTGTATGCATGACTCAAGATGACACATGCCTTAGGTTCAGTGAGATTGTACCGCACCCCAGTCCTGTTGTTCATACTGGTTTATTTGAAACTAGAATACTGTATGAACCATGGATATACCCATTTAGGATATTGTTTCTTAATCAAATCTTGAGCTTAAAACTGTTGTTTCTCATCAAAAAAATATATGTCTAGGATAATATTACAAGAAATATGTGAATAATATATTCAGAAGGTTTCCATATAGGTTTTTAACATGTTTTTTTTTTGCTTTTTTTGACATATGCATGTGTTAACACGTTGATAGCTTATTAAATGCAAGTTCTTGAATTAGTTGGAACGTGTTTCTAAGGCCTGTCTTTTTTTGTGATTTTTTTCTGCACAATGATCTGTAACTGTTTAGACAATGCTTTTTTTCTTAAAGAAACATAAACTGTTGTTAATGTCAGCATGTTTTAGGCATGTTTTAGGCATGTTTCATAACTTTGATCATCCATTTAACATTGGTTATTTGGCAGTGTCAAGATGTGCACTTGTTTGTGTTATGCTGTTTCATTCCATGCACAAAATGGTTGTTTTGTCTGTTTTCATAGTTATAATCATTGTTGCCATGATTGTTGTTTTTCTCTTATCAGCACAGCCAATCTATGTTATGGACAGGGGTTGTAGTAATGGAGCATATTAAGACTTATTTTGTCCTTAGCTGTAAATCTGGAAAGTGTCCTTTTATAGTTTTCTCCGGGTTTAAACGGTACAGAATGAAATAACCTTCAAATGTCATCTGTCTAAAAATGTTACGTTCTAATTATCCTCAGTATGAATTTAATGGAGAATACTAATATAAAACTTTTGAGTGATCCTGCAAACGAGATGGTATATTTGTGTTGCACGTTTTCAAATATTATGTTATTGTAAATATTGCAATACATCTCAGCTTGATGCTAAAGTAAGTGTTTATATTGCAAAACTAGTAAGAAAATGCTAGATTGAGTGTTAATAATGCAATATTAGTAAAAATATACTCAATTAAGCATTGCATTTGCAATACTGGTAAATTGATGCCAATGTTAATCTTGTCATTGCAATATTTTTAAAGGGATGCTAAAAAGGTATTGCAATACTAGTTTATCTATGCTATGCATACTATTAGTCTGCATATTGCAATACATCTGTGTATTAGTAAATAGTAACTAAGCAACATGGCAATATTGCAATACTAGTAGATTAATGCTAAGGGAAGTGTTTAAAATGATAATATTAGTAAATCGATTCTAAATTAAGGATTGATGTTGCAATAAAAGTAAGAGTAGGCAGGAAAGTGTATTTGCTCGTCATTTCTTACTCAGTTACTATTGTTTCACACACAATATGTATTTCTGTTTTGTCTCTGTTTCATTATTTGTGCTTTTTGTTGGGCCTATTTGCCATGATAAGTTCTTGCCCTTAATATTTTGCAGTTTGTTACTGGATCATTTGTAAAAGAAAACATACATTTAAATGCTTTTTTTTTGTTTAATACAAAAATGCAGCTGTGTTCAATAAAGTGTATTTCATTGAATGAATTTTATATTTATGAATATTTATAGTGATTTCGTTTTCATGATATTGGTACATTATAAATAACTTTTTATGTCCCCCACTATAGTAGTGGGGGACATATTGTTTTTGCCCGGTCTGTTGGTTGGTCTGTTGGTTGGTTGGTCTGTTGGTTGGTTTGCGTCAACTTTAACATTTTGCAATAACTTTTGCTATATTGAATATAGCAACTTGATATTTGGCATGCATGTGTATCTAATGAAGCTGCACATTTTGAGTGGTGAAAGGTCAAGGTCAAGGTCATCCTTCAAGGTCAGAGGTCAAATATATGTGGCCAAAATCGCTCATTTTATGAATACTTTTGCAATATTGTAGATAGCAACTTGATATTTGGCATGCATGTGTATCTCATGAAGCTGCACATTTTGAGTGGTGAAAGATCAAGGTCAAGGTCATCTTGCAAGGTCAGAGGTCAAGTATATGTGGCCCAAATCGCTTATTTTATGAATACTTTTGCAATATTGAAGATAGCAACTTGATATTTGGCATGCATGTGAATCTCATGGAGCTGCACATTTTGAGTAGTGAAAGGTCAAGGTCAAGGTCATCCTTCTAGGTCAAATATATGGGTCAAAATTGCTCATGTAATGTCACTTCTGCAATATTGAAGCTAGCAATTTTATATTTGGCATGCATGTGTATCTCATGGAGCTGCACATTTTGAGTGGTGAAGGGTCAAGGTCATCCTTCAAGGTCAAACATCATATAGGGGGACATTGTGTTTCACAAACACATCTTGTTCTGTTGAAAAATTTATGTGATTACACATTTGCAAATATATCCTGTGCACATTCTTATCTTAACAAAATTAAGCAAAGTTGATTAATTGTACACAAATGTATGCTGTTTACTGTTTTGATCCTTAATCTGATTATAATACTTAGGGCCAAAGGATGTAGAGTTAACAGGAAACAGGCTGAAAAGAAATCAGGGCAAACAGACTCAGATTCTTTGTGCTTTATAGGTTAAAAATTTCTTTGTAAAAACAATCTTTTGATTATGAAAAATATAAAACATTACACTTAGTACCTAATTAGATAACTGTTTATTATTTTACACTTTAAAAGACTGTGGAGGGCGTGTTCTTGTCTGAGACCCCCCTTCACCCCCTCCCCCCCAAAAAAAAACAAATTTCAACAGGTGAGCAGCTTTTAACATATACCAGCTAACCATAGCCTTTGATCCTTTTAAAATTATACTAGCTGATTGAATTGGTCACTAGGTTGATTTCAAGAAAAAGCTTTTCAACTCTCTTGAGGCCACATTTGTTACTAAATTGAAAAACATTTCCGCCATGAGGAAGGGCAGTTTTCCTGAGCTGGCTATAGTAAAACTATTTGAGTCGTGTTCTGAGAAAACTGGGCATAATGTGCGTAAAGTGTCATCCCAGATTAGCCTGTGCAGTCCGCACAGGCTAATCGGGGACGACACTTTATGCTTTTATGACAATTTTTGTTTAAATGAAGTCTCTTCATAGCAAAAATCCAATTTAGGCAGAATGTGTCGTCCCTGATTAGCCTCTGCAGACTGCACAGGCTAATCTGGGACGACACTTTATGCAGATGCATTATGTCCAGTTTTCTCAAAACACGACTCATTTGAACACTCTAGACATCAAATATGTATCCAAAATGTTAAACTTGCTTGTTATATTTTTTCATGTGTATATAAGTTAAAATTGGTGTATATAAAGTGTACACTGGTCTTAAATTTAACTGATATACTGATTAATTTGGAAAGAGTTGATCAGAGATAACATACTTCATGAATTAATTGTTTAATTTATTGTATTTAATTACTACATGAGTGAAACCATCCTGCTATTATTGGATTGTAAACATCTAATAGGGGTTATATACCTAGTTTGTTCAATAAAGCCCAGAGGTATCAAATTATTATAGACTTATAACCTAAACAACTTTCAATATCTTACTCTCTGAAACTACCAGGGTTATATGCTAAACTTTTTGTGTTCCATCAAAGTTTGGTCCTCTACTAATTTTTTTTCAAACCAAGTCACTGGATTCAAACTTGGTCCCGCCCTAAGGGTTACTTGTGTTTTTTTTTAAAGTTGTTTTAATAATGTCTTAGACCATTTTAAATGTGTCACTTAGAGTAAAAGATTAAAGCCACAGTTATAACACAGTCATCACAAAATCGACATATAACAATTTTGTTTGTACATGTCTCAGGTGAGCGACCAAGGACCTTTACATCTCCTTTTAAACCATGCCCATGTGGTCAGGACTGGCCATGCTTCAGGCCTAACATAATTTTGTATCAACTTGATACATATTATAAAATATGGTGTCAGAGAATATCCCTTGTTATTGTTGTGGTTATCTGTTATCATAATACAATAACATTAAACTCTAAAGCCTCTAGGTATTGAGAGGTTTTTAAATATGTTCAACCTTACCGCAATTCAGGTCTATACAAATGGATTCAATTAAACACGATTCCTTTCATTATATAAGATCATAGACAATTTTTGTAATTAAATTTATATGTTTGTCAATTTATGTTCCTATTAATATATTTACCTATTTATATCATTATAGCACATTTTTTATTATTATGGTATGTTTTTGACAAACATATATATATATTAAATTAAAATTGTTTTGTCTTAGACTCAGATTTTAAGCTGTTGATGTTAAATCTATACATTCAGCCATGTAATAAATTATACAATATTGTTAGAATACTATTAAACAGTAGTAAACTGAGTTGTGGTTGCTATCATTGCAAAATAACATATTTATGTCTTTGCCATACATCCGTATGCAGCGCAACAAAAGCCCGCATTAATACGAACAGATAGACTGCACAAAAATACAAACCCGTATAAAAAGGCTATACAATGTTTATACAATCAGAATTTTCTTTTAAATATGGTGCTAGTAAATTTAAGTACCGTCTTCCGCATCCACATATATGGTATAATATTCTTAATACTCGCAAACATTCTTTTAATTGTATAGTTCGCCCACAATTTTCTGAGCACAACAAAAGAACATAATTCTGCTCAATTGCATATCGGAGTTATGGAACTTGCTCATTGTCTTCACACAATTACCCCCAACTCGTGTCTGCAGTAATTACTTAAGGCAACAGAATACTAAATCAAAGCGCTGAAGGCACTGGAGTTGTTCGCTATTGCATAATCTTAGACGCACCTCATTTGTCAAATTCAGGTGAACACTTTTTAATCGCAAGTTTGAAATAAACACAACGCATTCAAATTTAGTAAGAGTGTGTGTAAGCACACGGGTAGTTTATCATACTATTTATGTTATAGAGATAACTTGGACAAAATATCAATAGGATGCTCTTTTAAAACTTTCTGAAAACATTGAACATATTATGATAATGGGATAATGAGAACCTGTTAATATAAAATAAAATTTGCATTCACTATCATATTAAATGAACATCGTTGGAATATCGAATACCTATCTAACTTAGAATATAATTTCATGATGGGAATTCCCTATACAAAAATTACAAAACTTTTTTGACACCATATACAAATTCTATATGTACAATAAGATCTTCCTTAAATGACCTTTACATAACGTCAGAAGACACCAATGCATACATTCAAATATTTCATAGGCTGATTAGAGAGAAATTCTCTGAGCTTTGGCTACATCACCGTGTATGTGCACAGCGTAAAGGATGAAACACAGTTCCGTGTAAGGAAGTCCGGACTTCTCTCTACATGTTCAAACGACACATAGACAAAAATTGTGGCCCATTTAAAATTACGCGTTAAAATCCAACTCGCAGAATTTCCATGTGTGTAATTGGTCACTAAGTCGTCAGGGGAAGACGTAAGTGACTATAGATATACACAGTTTTGCTTTCGAGATTAGAAGACAAACACTACCGAAATAGTATAGGGTCACGATGGGAGGGAAATCGTTTCATTATCTAACCACACATGTTTGCCGTACTCTTTCAGCAAGTCTTGAAATCGTTCCTCAACGCCTGAAAAGGATACCCTTATTTGCCAGTTTGCTATTTTGAATTCAATTTTATATCGAACAGCATTGTGCTAAAATGTGCCATTTACAATATGCCATGAGAATTTTAAAGACCAGCGTCATGCTAAACGGGTCTTATGCCATATGCGTCCATCATAGCTATAGCCCACCCAGCCTGCGCATCTTGTAGTCTTGCAGTCTGGCAAGGAGATACATAATGAGACCATAAAACCCTGAGTGATTTTTATAGCGTACAGCATCTGAGTACACTGCGCAAATTCGCAGGATAGGCTTGAACTACGCTGGCCGGAACGCCACAGGAGAGGCTTGAACTACGCTGGCCGGAACGCCATAGGACCCATTTTCGCATGAAGCGGCTATGAAAGTAAGATTTGAAGTTGTTGAAAGAATACTGCGTGTTAATCAAATATTAATATAAGATCTATTTCGACGGTGGAGAAAGAAAATTGCGTGTTAATCAAATGTAATCATACCATATATTTCGATGGTGAAGAAAGAAAATTGCGTGTTAAGCAAATATTCATATACGATATAGTTCGATGGTGAAGAAAGAAAAATGCGTGTTTTTTCTCATACATTAATAACGATGTATTTCGATGGTGAAGAAAGAAACGCATGCGGTGAATATGCAAAATCGTGAAATAAAAACAGAATAGTTAAAGTTTTGTTTTATAGCTAATAATTTAGAAACATTAATTTTCAAATTTTATTTCAAAGAAAGCAATTACGCTGTATGTCTTTTTAATTAAAAGATATTTCTTGTTGTATTAAGCAGTTTATTATATTCGGTTTTAGCGATTATAAAGCATTTTTTGTCGTTGTCTATAGTATACCTGTAGCTATTTGTTAACTCATGTTCAACGTTTTATAAATCGAGGACTGTGAATATAAACACACTTTACCTTAGACTATTGCTTTGTAATCACCGGCGCAATTGAGCATACGAGAACGTTCCCAAGACATATCAGATTTAAAGAGTGATTATACGATTTTGTCAAATATTTATTAATTTATGTAAAATGTGTAAAAAACTTTTTCAACATATATTTCAATATAAAGTAAAATAAAAGTTAACAAGAACATGTGTCGAAAAATGCGAAATAAGCCAGATATTAAATTCTGAAATCGAAAATGTCTTTACAGTCGAATTCGCCAGCATGAATATCATGCATGCACGATGTGAATCTAAATTTAATTTAACTGTTTATTTTAAATTCCTGCAACGACATCTATTCATACGACACACGAACACTAACTTAAAAGACGAATGCTTTGGTTATTGTAGGAAAATACGTACGAAATATCTTCGTCACAATCGGCTCGGGGCGCTAATTTGTCTTTGCTGCATTTTATGAAATTTGCCTTCAATGTATAATTTTTCTTGCCTATTTTGTGTTATTATAACATATTTTATCAAAAGTTACATTTTAACACATATGAAAAATCGTGTAATCTCGCTTTAACCCCGCGGTACTAGCAAGGACTATTAACGAGGTTGAGAAACAGACGCGTGATAAGGTATTGAACTCTCCATATCTCTTGTTGATGAGCAATATATTTTTCCTTATCTATTAATTAATAGCCTCAGATTTCGAATGAAATTTACTGTGCTAAGCAAAACGACACGTGATTAGGACTTTTTGATCATCCATAAATATTCTCTTCCGCGACACGTATAATTAAAAAACTGTTTAATGGTGTTTTCTATTTACGCTCCGTTAAAAAATATCCAATTTAACACGATATTCACATTATATGTCCTTTTTTGTTGATGAATATAGTGGAAGATCTGAAACCTCTGACATAAATGGCGAACTCTTTTATCAGGTTTTTCTTAGTTGGCAAATCTGCCTTGCAAAACGTGGTATTAGCCTTAGTTGTTCTCAAGCGAACAACTAATAATCGTTTCATGTAGTCGTTATCATCGTTTCATAATACTAGTAATAATCATAATTATCGTTTCATTTATGTACTCTCTAAAAAATATAATGAGTGACTCGAAGGCGTTTCACTTTAAACTATTGTTATTATTTGAAGTTTGCCTTTAGTACAGTCCCTGGGTACCTCCCGTGTGCAAAAAAAAGTGAAAGCTGATTTATATATCATTTTTTAGGTAAATGTCTGAAGTGTCAGAAAATTTTGGCTGGGCGTGCCGCGTGATGGTACGTTTTTTGTAATCCAAGATTGCGTCCAAGTTGGCCGCCAAAAATGATTTAAAAAAATCAAATTATCTGTTTTTCAGTCTGAATTTTCTGAAATGGAAGTAGATTCTTTTTTTCTTGAATAAACAATGGAAAACATGTTTTTTCGCAAAATATGTCAATTTCTGTCATATTTTTCGACAAATATTTTAAAAAAAGACAAAAAAGTATCAAAAAAAGGCGAAAAAAGGCATAAAAATTGAAAGTGAGTGCAAACTTTCATTTCTCTTAAGGTAGTGCACCTCTAATGGGCTCATATCCAAATATAATCTAATTAATTATTTTCTTAATCAGCATCATTTCACTGAACTACATGCAAATTTGTAGGTAGGCTTTCCATGCTTTTTAAAAAAATATACCGATTTTTTTCAAAACCACCCCCACGCTCGGCTTTTGTCCAGTTTATTTTCACCCCTGGGGTATATAAAAGTTCCATAATTCATTCAAATTTCCAAATATGGGCATGCAGTTGGTGTGTACAGATGCTGTAAAGGTGTTTAAAGTTTAAACAAGATGAAATAAGTATTCTTTTACAGACATTTATTTTTTACAAATTTTTATCTATGGAAGAGCACCATGAAATGTAAGTGATTTCAGCCAAGTTTTAAATTGGGTCGGTTAAAAACAAAGTGTCATAAAATTCAAAATAGTATCATTTAAGTCATATTTAAACTTAGTTTTTATAGAAACACTATATACAGCAAAAATACCAAGAACTAGACAGATTTACCGTTTACTTTTTGAAATAAAAATAAAAATGCAACATGCATGGTTCGTATTTTCAACAGTAAATCACCCAATTTCGCCATAACGTTGTTTTAATTTTAATAATTGAAAAATGTGCATGAAAATTGCAACATATTTAACAATAAATATAGCTTATATGCCATATTAAATCAAATTACGTTAGAAAATAAATAAAACGCGTCGCAAAAAAGTATACGTCGTCGGCAGGATTCGAACCTGCGCGGGAATATCCCAAAAGATTTCTAGTCTATCGCCTTAACCACTAGGCTACGGCACCTAATAGTAGGCTCTTCAACCTTCGAAGAAATCGCGGGAAATCATTAGAGGTGCACTACCTTAATTGTAATTTTGTAAATTATTTCAACTTTACGGCTGTATAGTGTACGGCCATCTTTACATTCATGCTATTTTCATCTAAAACGAACACGGCGTTGTTGTTTTATTCCCTGTACAAATGATAGATAGATAAATTTGGTGTCTTTACCCAGGTTTTAAGGGGCAAAGAACACATTAATATCATCAGACAAAGTGTACGGTAAGTTAATTATGTTACACATAAATCGACCATGGCGTCTAAAATGGCCGCCAAGATGGCCGCCACAACCTATTAAGGTTACAATATACTAAATCTTTTGGAGTGCAATGCTTTAATCTCTAAAACTTGAACATCATTTATTTGAAGACACGGTTCTCTGTAGGGTCACTTGCCATGACTTTATTTTAGTATATTTATGTGTGCATGTGGCAGGGAAATCATTGTTGTTTACTAGAAATTCACTCTTTTATCTGAAGATTGGAGACTACATAAGACTTTGACAGATGGCGGGAAACCCTCATGAACTGGATAGAAGCCGGTACATAGATGGCCGTAAAATAGTGACTTTTGATTCGTGACGAGTTCTTTCTTACATACCGCGTGACCTATCTTTTTTATTGCTTAAATCAATTCGGCTTGGAATGCTCTTCGAGAAAAGGTATGGTTATGAGGGTCTCTATGCGCAAAAGTTTGACTCTATTTTTTTATGTTAAAGTTATTGCTTTTACATTGAATTTGTGTAGGAAATCTTTTATTATATTGTGACCTTAATTATCATAACTATGCGTCTATACACTCAAATTTGACGATGTTGGTGTCTATACATAGGTTTCAGGGGGCAATAAACACATTAAGATTATCAGACATTGTTTAAGTTACATTATATTATATTACACACAAATCCAACACAGCGTCCGAAATGGCTGCAAAGATGGCCGCCAAAACCTATTTATGATCATTAAATATAACTATGTAACTATCCACTCAAATTTGATGAATTTGGTGTATATACCCAGGTTTCAGAGAGCAAAGGACACGTTAATATCACATTTATATCATCAGACAAAATGTAAGCTAATTATATTACACAGAAATCCAACACGGCGTTCCAATTTGCCATAGACACAATACGAAGGAACACAAGTCCATAACTTTTCACTCAAACGTAATGGTTGTTATGTAAAACGCCATAGTTAAGGAGACAGGGAACAATTTAATCGAATTGAGGTTTACACTAAGGAGTTGAATAATCATAAAATCCAATTTACGACATTTGGAAGAGAGAATGAGCTAGCACATGATTTCATGACAGGATCAGGTTTTACTAACTTATGTAGACTTCATTTTTTACCTTTGCTGAAAATCATTGAAGATTAATTACAGCCTGAGTTCTTTCAAAAGGTTAATATTATACACTTTGCGTTTCTTTGACTATTTATTTACATCAAATCGGAAGTAGATGGTCGTATTGTCACTTTCGGAGTAATGCAGAGTCAAGATGAGAAAATCTGTATCCTCGCTCAACACCGTTGTGGTGCTACGAAGGGATCGTTATACTGTTGCTTGAACTATTTTAACGTCTGCATCCCCTGAAGACAGACCTACATAGCATCCCATTTTAGTCAGATTTATGCTGATCAAAGCAATCATGCCGGCGTTGTTTCTGTCACGAGAAAAAAAGTGTTCCTTTTTTACACGAGCATTCTGTTTCTTTGCGAAAACATAGAATATGATTCACGTTTGTTTCATCGTCTCCGGTGCGTTTTGTCTTTGTTATAATGCCCGTCTTCGTAGCCATCGAACCCCAATGTCGCTTGTCCGTAATGCCTTTTTCTGAATCTACATAAGACTCGGCTATTGCGTTATATGAGTCACCCATCTTTATGGTCAACGATGCAGCGAAGTGCCACCATCAAGCATCTGTTTCATGAATACAGTTCATCACAGCCTCACATGATGTGTCTACAGCATACTAAATTGCCTGAGCGATCTGAGGCTTATCTGCTGTACAAAGTATGTTCTTGGCTTCAAAGAAGGCAGCAGGATGGGAGCTCAGTTCATAAGACAATACGACTGCAAGGGAAGGATCTACAGATTTTGATACCAGCAGAAAACGCTGGAACAGAAGATCAAAATAAAAAGCACGGTCAGAAGCCAAGCTATTCCCAAGAGCTTTGGCTCTGTATTTTCTCGTGAATTTATAAGCAAAGACAAACTTTCCTATGATATCTCTTATGGTTGTTTTCTCAACCCCCTCAATTGCATGAACATTCACATCTGACCCAGCCACTATCCAATTGACCATGTTTCTCAGAGTAGGGTTAGCTGTGTATGGAGAGCAGGTTGTAATCTGTCTCTGCATTTTCTCTAGATCAGAAGAATCCCCTTTGATGCACGCCTCAGTTGAGTCTTTGTGTTGTGGACTTTAAGTATAGGTCATGTTTGTAAAATCCTTCATCGCACTGTTGTGCTCGGATGGTGCAGATAGGGTCCAAGGGGTTTACATTTCCTCGGCATCGAGTTAGACCACATGTGCTCTA
Organism: Dreissena polymorpha; assembly: GCF_020536995.1. NCBI lineage: Eukaryota > Metazoa > Mollusca > Bivalvia > Myida > Dreissenidae > Dreissena > Dreissena polymorpha. The sequence goes on along the minus strand of NC_068355.1, from coordinate 73,829,284 downwards.
TAAAAGCATCATCAATTTTTGCTCAATGACAAGATCACATCCTAGCCTAGCCCAGCACTGATGGCTCCTACGAACATTGTGAAAACCAATACCGAACTTTCGATAAATGCCCGGGTGCGTTTCCTCTAGGTTGCTTATTTGCAGCGGATACATGTAGTAATACACAGATTGCAGGTAATGTACCCAGCTGCAGCAAGGATGGATAGCAAATCGGGCACTGCCTGCTAATGCATCAGCCAACACCCAGTACGATATGCTTAAATCAACACTCTTGAATTTCTAAGCATAAGCTGATATTTCAGCCATACTATGCTTGTCATTGAGGTCTGGACAAGTTCATGCTTCTTCTCTGTAACCCTCTCGAGTTTGATCAAAATCGAATAACATGTATCATCTGCTAGCGTCGTTTTGCCCCTAAGAAGGGAAGAGTACAAATCCTTGGCATGCAGGGGCGTAGGTATTTTATTTCGGCTAGTCGTCGTTATATAAATAAAAATCCCCCCAAATCGCCGCCCCAAAACCAGTATTTTTGTAATCACGCGCCGTCAGTGCAGTAGCCATGTGTGCCCGCTCCGTCTGCTTCGAGGTTGCCAATAGTGATGTGTCAATATCCCTTGTTAGGTGTCATAAACCAGGGGCCCGGGTAAATGTCATTGCGTTAATTGTTTTATTGTTCTTTTCCGTGATTGCGCTGTCGGTGTTTTGATTAAGGACGGGCTTTTTTATTTTATTTTAATTGATCGCTTTAATTCAAAGGTAACTGCCACTAAAACTATTTTGAGTAAATATACGCGTGAAAACATTAATTTGATTGAACATATGTTTGTTCTCTAAGTATAACAGTTACTTTTTTATTAGAAATCATTGAAAAAAATATCATATTCGTTATTGCGGGTATATACGATTTTTTAAATGTGTTTAATTGTAATATATTGATAAAATATGTTACAATAACACAAAATAGGCAAGAAAAAATATACATTAAAGCCGAATTTCATAAAATGCAGCAAAGACAAATTAGCGCCCCGAGCCGATTGTAACGTACATATTTTCCTACAATAACCGAAGCATTCGTCTTTGTATTAGGATCGTAGTTAGTGTAGTTAGTGTTCGTGTGTCATATGAATAGATATTGTTGCAGGAATTTAAATAAACCGTTGAACTAAGTTTAGATTCACATCGTACATGTCTTGTACACATGTTGGCGAATTCGGCTGTACAGCCGTTTTCAATTTCAGAATTTAATATCTGGCTTATTTCGCATTTTCGGCACATGTTCTTCTTAACTTTTATTTTAATTTATATTGAAATATATATATAATAAGTTTTTTACACATTTTATATAAATTAATAAATATTTGACAAAATCGTATATACCCGCTTTAATGCATAGGCGCTCGATGTCAATGTTTATATTTATTTTTTATTTTTTTATTATTATTATTTTGTTTTTAGTTACCGGTAGTTTATTATAATGCAAACACATACTAAATCAATAAAAATCTTCCGACAAAACGTCTGCTTAAAAAAAGTTCGACTATGTACATAATAAAAAAACAAATAAAAAAATATAAACATTGACATCGAGCGCCTATGCTTTAATGTTCAAAATGAATATTCCTAATTAGCCTCGAAATGTTGCTTTTTTAAGCGTACATTCGGGAAGAAAAAAACAGAACAGCGTTCATTCAAATCTAGTTGGTTTGATTCGTTCACATCGCTTTACTACGATGAGGAATGTATATAAGTATTACGAAGGTGGACGGCAGCTTCATCAGTGACGGCTTCTCCAACTGGAAAGAGGGTCCCGTGCAGTTCCGGGAGCACGACGGCAGCGAGTGCCACAAGGAGGCGGTCGAGCGACTGGAGACGCTTCCCGCCACTACGTGTGACGTTGGAGAGACGCTCTCAGCGGGGCACGCTAAATAGAAGGCCGACAACCGGAAGCAGCTGCTGCAAATCCTACGCAGCATACGGTTCTTCGCACGCCAGGGTATCGCGCTACGTGGGCATGACGACGATGAGGGAAACTTGTTGAGATTTCTGGGTCGTCGTCGGCGGCATTGGACAAACTGATTTCATGACAAACTGACAGTGAGACGAAAAATCCAGCATTTATATCAACATGAAAGTTTCCCCAAAACGCACCATAGTAATTGTAATGGTTTTTTTTTGGAACCACGGGAGAGGACACCTTCTCAAACGAACCCCTTTATGTTCCCAGTACAGAAACTGGACCGCCGCCCAAATGTTTGGAGGTTATCTACGCCCCTGGCATGATTCAGCAGTTTTTGAATGTCTGGATCTTCCTGGGTCATTTCGGCTGTAAGCTGGCTGGGTATGCACTTTGCAACAAGACGATGGTCTCGTGGAGCCCTCTGGACAGCTTTTGTGTCACAATGTGCATGATTGCATTTTCTCTATAGACAGCCTCAAGTATGTTTTTGAGAGCAATTTCTTCCATTAGGGATCCTTTGCCCCCCCCCCCCCCCGCGCTTTCATACGTTTATGAAACATCCCAAATTCTGAAAACATTTTCAATTAATTTGTGTCGCATCAATCATGAATTTGGCAGCCTTCCAATACAAGTGTTGGCCAAACGTTACAATGGTGTAAAGAATGAGGCAAACTTAGGCTTATGTTGACAGAACTCACGCTTTGTCCCTATTAGGGCTGTCACGATACGCCGTGAGCGTACCGCGGTATATCGTGGTACGGCAACACTGTATCGCGGTACGTACCGCGATATTTTACAGAATATGTATCTGTGAAGAAAACAGCAGAATAACAAGTTTTACAAACTTTATTAAACTCAATAATCAGAAAACACTGATATCATAGTATGACTAGAAACTGTAAAAGAAACTCTAATAAACTTGATAGAAGTAGTCATTGTTATTGTTCGCGTCTTTTTCTAAAATGTCCGCCACGTTGTTTACAATAGCTGTGACTACGATCTGTGTAAATCGAACGCTTCAAGGGCATGTTCAAAATGCGGAGTCAGCGTATTGAAAATCCGTAGCGTTCTGACTCTTCCTCGACTTATTCAGAATCTTAAGACAACATGATTCGGAAGTGCCATGCTTTGAACGATCGATATACTAAAGAAAGAAAATAAGAAATAGAATAAACATCTTTTGGATAATTATGAACTTATTTGCAATGGAAATCTGTCCCTAATTCCAAAAATGGTACGGACCCATACATTGCCGTATTTTAAACATGAAAGTTAAACATCTACAAGTGGAAGCGCTTGCTTGACCTGGATATTAACGGATTATTTATTTAGCCCTTTTGAACCGCTTCTACATTTTTCAAAACGATATCTATATCAAAATAATTATGTAATGTATTTATATCTGTGCTAATATAATAATATTAAAAAAACCGGTGCGGCAACGCCGTACCGCGGTGCGATTTTTTTCACAACATGCACCGCGATATACCGGTATACCGGTGAATCGTGACAGCCCTAGTCCCTATTGTACATATTAATCATAAACAATAATTTGACTGACAACATCCTATGGTACTGGCATTGCTGATGAAAGATACGCATCATTCCCTCCCCAATTTAGTGTTGCCTGAAGCTGAAAAATATCGATTCTCATCAAAATCATAATCGCGGCAGGTCCAAACTAATGGACTTGCGGTCCTTCGTATTGTGTCGTTGGACACAATGCGAGATTTCAGTGAAACATAATAAACTTAAACTATGTCTGACAGTCGTAATGTGTTCTTTGCCCCTTGCAACCTATGTATAGCCGCCAAACTAATAGAATTTGAATGAATATTTACATAGTTTTGATCATTTAGGTTTTGGCGGCCATCTTTTCGGCCATTTTTGACGCCATGTTGGATCTGTGTGTACTATTCTAAACTTAAACAATATCTGATGATCTTAATGTGTTTTTTGGCCATTGAAACCTATGTATAGACACCAAATTCATCAAATTTGATCGTATAGTTACATAGTTATGATCATTAATAGGTCTTGGCGGTCATCTTGTAAAAAAACATCTTTCCGAAAGTCCGATTGTGGTAAACTTTTGATATGTTTTAAGGACCTTCTACCCTACCAGTATCATTTAAAATACCTTTTGTAGCAACTGTTTGGTGGTTGAAGGTATTGTTTTCATATATTGACCCTACTACAGTTATGTATTTTTTTTGTTGAATTCTGATTTACCCCACCCACCTTTTAATGGGAATAAAACAACAACGCCGTGTCCGTTTTAGATGAAAATAGCATGAATGTAAAGAATATTGATGGCCGTACAATATACAGCTATAAAGTTGAAATAATTTACAAAGTTACAATCAACAGAAATGAAAGTTTGAACTCTCTTTCAATTTTAATTCCTTTTTCGCCTTTTTTTGATACTTTTTTGTCTTTTTTTAAATATTTGTCGAAATATATGGCAAAAATTGACATAGTTTGCGGAAAAAATGTTTTCCATTGTTTATTCAAGAAAAATAAGAATCTACTTCAATTAAAAAAATTCAGACTGAAAAACAGATAATTTGATTTTTTTATCATTTTTGGCGGCCATCTTGGACGCCATCTTGGATTACAAAAAACGTACCATCACGCGGCAAGTCCACCCAAAATTTTCTGTTTAATAATTTTATTATTTATACCACACCGCAATAAAAGCTTCACGAAATAACAGAAAATACAAAAGCTTGCAAAATGGTATATAAATCACTTATACTAAAACAAAAAACAGAAGTGTTCAAACAATTTGATAAATGGAAAGAAACTCTGAATAATCAAAACATTAACCATCTTTAACTAACCAATCAAATTAACTATTGACACCAAGCTAAGAAACTTCCAATATAAAAACGTCATGCACATTGTACCAAACAATTCCTTTCTCCATAAATGCAATCTCGTTCCATCAACATTATATGATTTTTGTAATATGCACACAGAAACGAATATTCACTTATTCTGGGTTTGTCATCCTATTAAAAATTTTTGGATGGATATAAAAAACTTTATTTACGACAAGTTAGAAAGGTTAGAAAACTTGGAGCTAAATTATGTAACTATATCTTTTTTGTAATTTGACCCTAGCTGATGCTAACAATTCACGTGTAATTAACTTCATAATATTGTTGGCTAAATATTTTATCTTTAAATGCAAACAGGAGAAAACAACACCAATAGTAGAATTTTTGGTACCATTTTTTAATACTAGAATTAAACTCGAGGAATTAATCGCAACAACACAAAACAAACTACATATATTTAATACTCGCTGGGCGCATTTTTTGCCAAATTAATACACCTACCCTGAAAACATCTTTACACATACTCAATTTCATAAGAACACCTACCTTAAAGCAACAAACACACCGTTTTTCTTTCTTTTTTTATATTTGTATTATAACCTTTATTGACCTGTGTAACATTACACCATTTTTGCAAACGTTTAAATATTGTTTGAAACTAATTCAAACATATTCATTTCACACCAACTATTGTCTTCACAGATGCTATGTATCACAAGTAATATAAAAAACTTTGTGAAACATTTTGCTCAATGTATGTATTTTCTAGTAATATGTAATAGGCAAAATGCACATGCTTTATCTACAACAATCATAGTCTTCAAAAATGTTATGTACCATTATATAGTAATACATTGTGAAACAAACATACTAATTGTGTGTATATTTGACATATTATGTATTATGTTATATGATAAGTGTGTTATGTTTACGAAGGAAATAGAAAATGGAATTAAAAAAAAAAAGATATATAAATCAGCTTTCACTCTTTTTTGCACACGGGAGGTGCCCAGGGACTGTACTACTTGTAGATGGTAATTTTCTAAAACTAAAAATAATGAAATCCCAATATAACTAGTCACTCGCTTTTGCCAATAACATATTTTTTTACGAACGAAATTTGAATTAGTTTCTAAGAACGTTTTTTCACGTTAAACGGTCTTAGAAAAAAATCACTCAAAATGGTGTAAGCAATGTTCTTGGAAGAAAATGTTAGAAAAAAACTTCTTAATGAAAAATTGTAAGAGTTACGAAATATTGTATTTAATTTCTATTTCGTCTGCCCAAAATCAGGAAAGGCTTGGAAAAGGACAACCGTTCCCCCAGTGATTTTGAAATGTGGTATTACAAAAGTCTATTTGCGTTGCAAATAGACTAAAATTCACCATTTGGGGGGGGGGGGCGGGGTATTACGCCTTTTGGCAAGTTTCACGGAATAAATCCGTTTGTTTCATGAATTTAAGGAACTTTGCGAGTTTTTAAGAAAAAAACTGCATTTTAAGAGGAAAATTAAAAAGCGTACAAAAAATCGTCTTGTGCATCTCAAATCGCAACAATTTGTGCTGGAAGAAACCATAAACACGTTTAAATAGTTGTTTACTTCTTTTCCGACATAGCTTGCAACACAATTCCAGTATTTAAACTGGACGCTCTTTATAAACCAAAGCTCCTACCGCGAAAGCCAGATGGCTTATCAGGCGTTATTATAAAATGCATTTTCAAGCATTTCTACGTGAAAGATCGATCCGAAATTTGGCATGCACATTGAAAGTAGGTTTAACAGTATCAAGAAGTTATTATTGTTCGCGATGTTTACAGTAAACGTTGTCTTATGAATACCTGTAGTAGATACAGTAATATGGAAATTTTCGTAATTTATGTAAGTTTCCGGACACTCCAAATTTTCGGACAACCCCTTTTAAGCTAAAATAATTATTTTTCGTGACTTTATTTTTAGACAGAAGGGTTTTCGTCAATAATTAATGACTCTTATTTTTCGGACAGTATTTTTACCGCGCTATTTGCCGCGCTATTTAATAAGATTTCATCGCTGTTTTCGCTTATCTTGGGACCCTTAAATCATGGAGTTTTACAACCGGATTAAGGTAATAAAACCTGGCATATGAATGCCATAAGGGCAACTGACCATGACATTACGTTGTGTGTATATATATCAGAGTTTTTTTTTCAGGTCCTACCTGACTCTTCACGAGGTCTTTGCGGCCCGACCTGGGGGTTACGTTATTTGGTAGATTACCATTTATACTGGTAATAAACATTGGTTTCACCAAACAACTTTGAAATGATGTCCTATTCAAGAAGCAGTATATGGTTGTTTGTATAACATTTGTATACCATTTCAGGTAAGAGATTAACAGATTGTAAATAAGTGAAGTCGTATTTTATCGAAAGATGAGTACAACACTATGCAATTATTGAATATATATATATTATTATTTTTTCAATATAATAATTGAGCAACAAACATTACATAATTGTATATATATCTCTGAATGCTCGAACACTCGTATTTTTTTAATATTTTTCGTATCTAAATTTTTAAATACGATTTTTTTCAAGTTTCCGAAAACTTAGAGTAATTACGGTATGGACTTTTGCTGTAGTAAGAGCATTACGCATATGTCAACAGTGTCATAAGGGTGAGAAATATAGCTCGTACTATTTTGCGAATCACTTTTAAATGCATTTAAGTTTTTTACGGAGTTGGTCAACAAGAACGTGTAAGTGTTTAGCCAGAAGATGTATAACAGTAAGTTTGTAACATGTTACAGTACCAACAAATATACGGTATTAGACGATTATATTTGGATTTGTGGTAAATTAATTAAAACAACAACAATAAGAACAAAACAACAAGAAAAGGACATGCCCAATAACATTGTGCAGTTAGATTAAACGATAACCGTACTCTTCATTTCACTAACAGTTCCCAACGATTGCGTCCCTTTACAAGCAGATGTTATATATTAAATAGTCGGACTTACCGAATTATTTTAAGTGTCGACTGTTTAAAGCCATTTTAAGGGAAATATATGGTTTTGTCACATTGACACCTTTTAACTGCTATGAACACAGGTTGGGTGGTTATCTAAATTGTTGATGCTGTTCGAAATGTTACCAGATCGATATTTGGTCTACATGAGTAAACATAAAAGCTGAACTCACTCAGCCCACTAGCGCGATTTAGAAGCTCATTATTCGTTATCTTTTAACCCATTTATGACTAGTGCAATCTCCCATCCTTCTAAATTGGATCAATTTATTTCCAAAATTAGGGATGTCAAGTATATTTATTTCTTTATTTAGAATATTACTTACTAAAATTCCTTTAAGCAAACAGCGCAGACCCAGAAGAGACGCCGCATCATGCGGCGTCTCATCTGGGTCTACGCTGTTTGCAATGTCCTTTTTTCAGGACGCTAGGCATTAATTGGTTAATCAGAACGAATGTTGATGTGGCTCAGCATCGCAGCATGACATATTGTAAATTATTTGTCAGAAATGAAGACATTTGGAATTGTTTTTCTGATAAAGAACAGTTGTAGTGCTAAAAACGATTCAATGGTCATGTAAGGGACTCTTTCTTAAATGGCGGTTCTAGTATTTGCGCGGTTGCAGTTTCATTGAACGGCGGCGCCCGACTAAGTGCGCCTTTATGTAACGGTGGTGGTTATGGCTTTTTCTTAAACTTAAAGCACGTAACGAAACAACTAACAATACTACGACTTCTGTAAAGATTATTTGAGTCGTGTTCTGAGAAAACTGGGCATAATGCATGTGCGTAAAGTGTCGTCCCATTGTAGCCTGTGCAGTCCGCACAGGCTTATCAGGGACGACACTTTCCGCTTTGATGACATTTTTCGTTTAAATGAAGTCTCTTCTGAGTAAAAATCCAATTTAGACGGAAATTGTCGTCCCTAATTAGCCTGTGCGGACTGCACAGGCTTATCTGGGACGACACTTTACGCACATGCATTATTCCCAGTTTTCACAGAACGCGACTCATTTGTTCTAAACGAGGCCTCGAGCTCGATCCCCACTGGGAAAGCATTCTTTAGATCTCCAGCAAGGATACAAGGGACTGGTTCTACCCAAGAAACGAGCGGTATAAGCGTTTAAGCAGACATTAGGTTGTCATTTCAATCACGCTCAATTTCATTGTGTTAAACTAGACGGACGATATCCAGTGATTTTAATCTTAGTCGCGGCATTAAAAAGGCATTTTACGTTTTGGTAAGTTGACGCAATAAAAAAAATGTTTCAGATTCGCAAATTTTCGTTTTAGTTACGATATTTGTTAGGAAACAGTCACACTGAACATTTTCCATGCTCTAAAATATCCATTTTATGGCTCTAAACTATCCATTGTATGAATCTTTTGACGATTTAAAAACCTAAAAATCATAAAGCGTTGCAACGCGAAACGATTTAATAATAAGGAGAGTTCTGTTGTTGTCGTTATATTTTGTGATACTACGAGTATTGCTGATATAAAGTATTAAATACATCACACATGGGTTTGACTCGGATAGACTTTTACTCCAGGAGCCAGTGAATCAAGCCCAGTTGAGGGTTACGTTTTTTCTTTCTTTAATTGTATTCTTTTTTTTACTGGAGCCTTTTAGATCCAATGTTTACATTTATCAATATAAAGCATTTTATGACAAACTTCAGCACATGCCAAAATATGTGCAAAGGCCCCTTTTAAATGTCTTTTAATGCATTAAATAAATAACGAACTAGACAGACGCCAGTTGAAAGCGTCGCCTTGAAGGCAATGGTTTTAAAAACAATATTAAGAGGCTGTTTTTTTACATTTAGCCTTTTTCCTACTGCATTATAGGCACCAAATTCGTTCTACAACATTTAATTATTGATGTCCAAGTTTATTCCCTCCCTTATATGCTTAGAGAAGGTCGTGTTATATAGTTTTCTTATTAAATACAACTTTGCTAAATTATCGTGTTTTGTATTAGCCAGCGTTCAAACGCGTACTGCATGCACGTTCTTTAAACGTAATACATTTCTATATCGAAAGATATTAAGGTCATTAGGCGGTTACCCTATCAAAACGAAACTTTACCGTGTTTTATTGATGAAACAGACTTTTATCGAAAATTATCGAGGTTACAGTTTTCATTTATGATCTGTACTTGTTACGGAAGAGTGCGTTTATACAAAGTTTAAACAGTGCGAAAAATAGATCAGGCAAAATCAAGCTTCTATAAGCGATAACCTCCATTTAACTTATTTTTCATATTAGCCACAGCTGAGAGAGAGAAACTGGGACAGACTATTCACAGATTCATGCACATAGTTCATAAACTGAATAGTGTGTTTTTGTATCGTATTAAAAGTTATCCACATCGTTAATTGTGATGATTTAAACATAAACATAGCGAAATTTCAGGTGAACAGAAAACTGTATTATTTGATCATAAACAATAAATATGATCATTAACACAAAATATAGTTTAAACTATACAACATACAAACTGTAAATTTACTAAAACGTCACGTGCGTATATAAAACAGAACTTCTGCAATAATTATGGGCATGCAAAGCACGACATATTAACAAACAGTTGAGTCGATACATTTTCCTTTTAATGAAAATCATATGTTTTAAAAATGAACGTCACATTTTGAAATACCATTCAACCGCATCTTCTTAGGCCTTATTAATTCCTAGCACAATTAATGTAAACAGCGCAAAATAAAACAATCCAAATATGAACACAAATTAAAGTGTTTAGCGTTTGGTATGAAAACAACGTTAATTGTTAATAACCAAAACTTCTTATTACAATATTCAAAATATTTGGTTTCTGATGTGAAATTGTTAATAAGATTGTGAAAACATATTTAAATATGGCAAAAAAAACAACAACATATTATTCATTGTCCGTAGTCATACAAAACCAAAGTCACAAACCGCAGGGTCTTGTAAAAATGCATACAGACCAATACTGCTTATCTCATACAATGGAGTAGTGTATTCGAATCAGTATGTTGTCTTCAATAGTTCTGTCTCTACTGAAAGTTATACATACGAAACGTTATTGAATCCGTTTCTGCTACGCGCTTTTTCATTATCTAGTATACATGCTACTTTATTATAAAATAAAAGAAAAAAATCGCTGTTTCAATAAAAAATGTGAATCACTAAAAAATTCCTAAAAACAAATGTAAACCATTGTACGTGTTTTCGCCCAGCACATGTATTCTAACGTTGACTGTTGTGGTCACCTGATACGTTTGTTCATCTCCAGTGACGTGTAAGTATAGCTTGAAAATGTGGATTTGTTCTCAAACAATCGTTTCTCGTACGTCATGCACGTGATTTTCCATAGTAACATTCGTATAGGGATCTTCGGGAACAAAATATTCATAGTACTTATTCCCGTGTTTAGTTGTCTCTACAATCACGAGATCTATGTCAGCACTCACCCCCTGGGCGGAATGGCACTTTGAGATCAGTGATTCACGTTGCGACACTGCTAGTTCATCTACATTTTCCAGAGCGTAATTGACGGATGCTTCAATTTCATGTTTATCGTTGGGTTGATTTGCTAAGTTTGCGCACGGTGTACAGTTTTTGCTGTGCTGATCATCCACGATATCCGCATCTATATCATCGAACGCCCAACACTGTCGGTAAGCCTCAATCGCATTCGTGAAGGCTTCTTTCCATTTGAGGTTTTTCTCGACCGTAAGTTTACGGTTGGATGTGAACAGGAAATGTTGGAAAACCCAGGGCAGAAAGCCGCTCCCGAGCGCTATGAGCGCCTGTGTACCGGACGACACGTCATGCGCCTGACCGAAAGCGAATATCACGACAAAAACAAAGAATAAGAACGCGACCACCTTCATGAAATCGAGAAAAGCGTTCAGGTATATGACGTGAGGCTGTTTTGGACACAAGCTGTGGTCGATTTTTGCCATTTCGAATAACATCCGTTTGGGGATGAACGGGTTGTCATATTTGTCTAGGAAGAGACAAATGCTCGGTGCGCGCCAGTTCAGAAATCCGTCGGACCTCCGTACTAATTTCATCTTATCTTCTGTGTTGGACTCCGGAGTTCGCCAACGAAAAGCGGTGTTTTCCTGTTCCTTGTAAGATTTTAAAGAAACGCGTTCAATCTCGTCGTTTCCGATTTTGTCTCGGATCTCCGAGTGAATCGTCTTGCAAAACTCCGAGTACTCAAAATACGCAAAACTGAAGCAGTCGTAACCGTATACGGAGATCAAGAGAACGAGAGAAATGAATTTCATAGTTTCGTCGGGATTCAGAATAATGCCGATGAGCGTGTAGACGGCACACGCAACGTAGAAAGCTATGCATTCCGTTACTAGTAGCATGATGCACCATATAGTCACCAGAGTGGATGCAAGCGCTATCGCGTAAATCGTGTTGTGTATTCTCGCCTTTTTGCGTTCCTTTTTAACAATAATGGTACGCAAACGGTTACTGAAGGCGTTCGAACTTTGAAGCATTCTTTCAGATATGCGAGGGCTAATTGTTCCAACCAGGTAGAATATGAGGTTTACCAATAACCTTATTGTGAGATTCACGATGGGGAAAGCATCAATTAGGAGTAAAGTAAAAAGTAATGAAATCGCCAGCGCCCAGACAGGGAGAACTAAACAACCGACAATTCCGAACTTTTCAAGTGGCCATACTGCACGTTTTGCATAAGCTCCGCATACGTCAATAACGTCTTTTCCTTGCACATCATGCATGATTTTTCGTACGGTGGCATTCAACCTGTGTTTAAGTCTGTCTGGAAATATGCGCCAAAGTAACGTCTCGAGTATAAGAAATGCATAGACGACCAAAAAAAGAGGGTGAATTGGAGACAGAAGGCTCACGAGGCTACCGTTGAATGGTAACGTCACATTTCTCGTCGCGAAAGCTTGCTGTTGTTCGAATTCGTAGTTAAAATAGAACCATACCCGAATAATCCACGGCGAAAAAAACAATCCAAACACGACTACGTACATGAACGTTCGAAGAAAGACGTACCATGGAATTGTTTGTTTGGCACTGAACATCCCTATGACATTTGCGTCGCAGCAACTCCGCAGAGATGGTATTTCGTGCCGTAGCTTACAGAGTATGAAGAAATCGCAGAGGAACGTTAATACGCTTACGGGTGATTGACCCTCTTGTAAAAGTTTGTTGGGACTTAAACTTAGCGATACGCCTTTTATTATCATGTCCATTGGTTTGTTGGTCGCCAACTCCCTGATCTTTCGTGCGAATACAGTGAAACTCGTTGGAGGGCGGACCTTTTTTAGAACAAATCGTCCACCAGTGTCTGCCATTTCACCTACCAACTTTTGTACGCGAAGGACAAGTCTTGTTCCCGACTCCGTCTTGAAGCGGTACGTAAGGAGCTGCAACCGGGTGTTTGTCAATGAATCCGGGACAAGATTCGGACTAAACACCACCACGCTCACCTGCAGGATCACGATGGACACGATTAAAATAGACAGCCACGGGGACTGCTGAAGGTTGTAACAGTACAAGGTATGGCTTAAAGAAATGCGGCAGCATTTGTAGACAAGGTTGGCGACACCCGTCTGGGACACGTCAATGTGCCGGTTGCACACTTCCGCTCCGTCATGGATCTCTACTGAATCGTTATTGAAGCCAGTCAGGATCGCTTTGCGAACGCTGTTTTCTGATTGTAGGGCGGTTCCACGTGACAGGCAGTTTGCCGGGCTCTGTAAAAGCGAGATGTTTAGCTTCGTGATGCCGTAACCCAGGGTACCCAGTGACATTTTATCAGAGTTCTCATTCAGCAGAAGCATGGCGCGTCCGCTCGTTCCGGTGGTCAGCACCCAAGAGCCCGAATGTAAAATTGGTCCATGATTTGAGGATTTTAAGGGCCCCGCGTCGCCCAAAATCGTCAACTGTATCTTCACTTGTTGATAGCCTTTTGTTAAAATGGTCGCCAAATGGTCACCGATGTCGGTTATTTCCGGTACAAGACGGCAGTCGTCTAGGAGTTGAAATTCATCGGAAATCGCACGAGTTGTAGGTTGGAATTCCCCCACCCGCGTGTAAGTCACATTTTCTTCAGCTTTAACACAATACAACTCCATGAAAACAATTTTCCAAAGAAGGAGGCTTTTAAATAAGTTACAATAATCCATTGCGCGTGTATTCATTTTTCTACCTGAGTATTGTATGACGGGATCTTGTTGTATCACGTTTCAAACTTATAACGAGCTGTCGTGTGTAAAAAAAAACTAGTTTAAAGGCTATTTTACAATTAATAAACACGTTCTATACCACGCGGTATTTTACGAAGGATAGTCAATCGAGCTACATTCTAGTCTACACTCTCATAAACTATATACTATATTTATATATATCGGGTAGCACGTTAAAGTTAATGGACCTTGGTAAGCGTACCTGACGGACTCTAAAAATTACATTATGTTTTCTTAAACGGATATCACACGAATAATGCCAGTATAAGTCTAGTTATGGTATGACAGCGATTGCCGATACCATTAACAATCTGGTAATATTTTTGCATACATTCGTCCGTCTGTTTTTATGCCATTTCAAAACTTCAGTTACGAACGGAAATATTATGCAAACGTTAAAGAAATAGCAAATAATTAGGTTTAAGCTTTAAATGGACCGTCCAACAGATTGTGGCATGTATTGAAGCGTGTCATTAAATGCTTTATATTGATAAATTTAAATATTTGAACTAAAAATCTCCAGTAAAAAACACAACAAGAATACAATTTAAAAAAAGGAAAACAGTAACCCTCAACAGGGCTCGAACCACTGGCCCCCCTGGAGTCCTGGAGTAAAAAGTCTCCGGCCTCGACAACTCGACCATCCATGCTCATGCTTTTAGCGGATGTATTTTTTTCCTATATAAGCAATCCTCGTAGTATCCCAAAATAACGACAACAGAACTTTCCAAATTATTCAATCGTTTCGCGTCGCACGACGCTTTATAATTTTCAGGTTTTCAAATCATCAAAAGATGAATATTATAGATATTTAAGAGCATGGTAAATGGTCAGTATTACTATTTCCTCAAAAATATCATGACTAAAACGAAAATTTGCGAATCTGAAACAACTTTTTTTCTGGATCTGGATGGATACGTCGAAGAAACCAATTCTGGCTTTTACTCGACGGTGGTGGAGTGCGCGATAGCCGCACTATTGCTGTTTTGATACACTGTTTTTGAAAATGTCTATTGTTGAAGAGTTCACAATGTCATCACTAAGTTTATTCCAGTCAATCACAGTTTTTACAAAGAATGAATTTTTAAAAAGAACAGTTTTTGATGGAATAGTTTCAAAACACTTGGAGTTATTGTTCACAAAGTTACACACAATGTTTTGATGAATATAGCCCTCGTATTGTTTAGCCCTTATAGTACGTTTAGGCCTTATTGGCTTAAGGTATCGTTCAATGGAAATGGCCGGTACTTGCCCTTCCACCACCTTGTACAATAGTGTCAACCTTTGGG
Source organism: Dreissena polymorpha (assembly GCF_020536995.1). Taxonomy (NCBI): domain Eukaryota; kingdom Metazoa; phylum Mollusca; class Bivalvia; order Myida; family Dreissenidae; genus Dreissena; species Dreissena polymorpha. The sequence goes on along the minus strand of NC_068355.1, from coordinate 73,813,952 downwards.
CGCGCCGTCTGTCTTGGAGTGGTGGGAGTTCCAGATTTTGAAGCATTTCGGTCACACAACCAGACTGTCTGGAGCGGTAGTCTCTGGTTATGAACCTTGCGGCTGATCGCTGGATACCCTCTAGGCGGTCAATGTCTGATTGGTGAAAAGGGTCCCATACCACACTGGCATATTCTAGTTTGGAGCGGACTAGTGCTAGGAATGCATTTTGCGGCATTCTAGAGGGCAGTGACTGAGGTTTCTTCTTAGGAATCCAAGAGTGGAGTTAGCTCGCTTTGTTATGTTGGTTATATAAGTTTTCCATTCCAAGTCTTCAGATAAGGTGATCCCAAGGTAGGGGTTTTCTTGAACTCTTTTGAGGATTTCTTTGTTGATATTGTTAAAATGTGTTTTGAGCTTAGAAGGTAGCATTTCTTTCCGTTGAATTCCATCCCCCATTCGTTGGCCCATTTGTGAAGGTTATCTAGGTCATTTTGAAGAGTTTTATGATTTTTAAATGTGTTTATGGGTCTGTAGAGGAGGCAGTCATCTGCGAAAAGTCTAATCTGGGACTTCACCCTCTCTGGTAGGTCGTTGATGTGACACAGAAATAACAACGGTCCTAGCACTGTCCCTTGAGGAACCCCGGAGCCTACTGGTACATGGTGTGATTTCTCCCCGTCTACGACCACACGCATTTCTCTGCGGGTGAGGAAGTTCGAGATCCAGGACAGGAGGTTACCCCGGATTCCGTAGTTCTCAAGTTTCAGAAGCAGGCGTTGGTGTGGGACTGTGTCGAAGGCCTTGCTGAAGTCCAGGATGATGGTATCGACTTGTTTGTTTTGGTCATATAAATTAAGAAGATCGTGGGTTGTTACAACTAGTTGAGTTTCACAGGAGTATCCAGAGCGAAAGCCATGATTCAAGGAGGTGAGAACTCTGTGTTTGTCGAGGTGGTTTAGAATGTGGTGAGATGATATGTTCGAGAAGTTTGGAGGTGACACTGGTAAGGGATACATGGCGGTAATTTTCAGCCGCGTGACGGTCTCCCTTCTTGTAAACCGGTGCTATGTTGGCATCTCTCCAATCTTTCGGCAGTTCTCCAGTGTTGACTGATTGCTGGAAGATAGCGGTTATAGCTAGGGCTAGCTCCGTAGCACAGTTCTGGAGGACTTTGTTTGGTACATCATCAGGGCCTACGGCTTTGTTGACCTTAAGGTTCTTTAGGAGTTTATGTACGCCATCTTGACCAATCAAAAGTGTAGGGATATATTCGGTAACATGGCCTGAGAGTACTGGTTTCTGTTGTGAGCCATCATCCTTGGTGAAAACTGATTTGAACTGGTTTAGTAAGATTTCAGCTCTGCTTTTGGAGTCGGTGACTAGGTGACCATTAGAGCGTAGAGGTGCAATACCGATGTTATCCTGTTTCTTTAGTTTTACGTATGACCAGAATGGTTTTGTATTGTTGGTCTGAAGACCTTGATTGATTTTTCTGTTTACATGCTCCCATTCTGCCTGGAAGATTTTTTTCTAACTTTCCTTTTGGAATTTTCTATAGTTTGTGCAATTTTTTGAGGTTCGAGCTTTTTTTTATAGAGTCGTGCTTTCTTCTTTATTACTGATTTTACTTTCCTTGTGATCCATGGACTTGATTTTTTGGTTGTTTCCATCTTTGAAGGGATGTTTGCGTTGATGGCAATATTGAGATCAGATTTGACGGTATCCCAAAGTTCATGGACTGAACAGTTGTTGTTGAACATGGTGGTAATGTTTCCTGATATTTCGATGGCTTTCACCTTTAAGAGATCCCAGTTGGCTTTGGAAAACAGGTAACAACGTCTTGGCGACCTCTTCGTGTAGAACGGTTTAGTGTCTGAGTCTGCAACGACTATATCGTGGTTTGAAATCCCAGGAGCGTTTGATGTGGATTTGATGAGAGAAGTGTAAGTGGTAAAAATAAGATCTAGTAGGATATTCTCCCTGGTGGGCTTGTCGTGGACTTGAGTAAGATTGAAGTCAGCTGATAAGTCAATGAGAGCTTGTTGGACATCTTTGTCTTGGGCACTGTTCCTCACAGCTATGTTCTCCCAGTCGATGTCAGGGCAATTAAAATCTCCCGCGACTACTATTTGACGGTTATGATTGAGTGTAGCCAGTTCAAGTGATTTGCGGAGTTCTTGGATGTCAGACATGTTTCTATGTGGCATATAGAAAGAGGATACTAGGAGGTCTTTCTTGCCTTCCATTTTAATCCGTACCCATTCGACTTCACAGTTTGTCACGAACTCAGCTTTCTCCTCAGCGATGAGGTCCTCATGGACTAATACAAATACTCCACCCCAGTGTGCCTCTGTCATTTCTGAATGATTTGTAATGGCTTGGGAAGACTTCGCTTGATTGGATAGCTTCTGGGGGAAGGCGGTATTCCAGGTTTGATCCCCTTGAGCCAGGATTCTGTCCCGAACACTATGTCGGGTTTAATATACTGTAAGGCTGCCTGTAGCTCAGAGCTCTTTCCGTCGCCAAGGCTTCTGCAATTTACGTTCATGAAACGAAGATTCCTGTTGTCTGAAACGCAGTAGAGAGATGAGGTATTCGTCTTAGATGTGTTGGAGGAGGATAAGTGTCTGGGTACGCTGGAGGTACTTCGTCTATCGGCTGGGCTACTGGCGTGAAGTGGACTTATTACAGAGGTTGAGGTAAATGAGTCAAGGGTTGAATCTAGTTGAGATAGGGGATGAAACATGTTTGATGTGCTCAATTCATAACTGTGAAAAGTGAAGCTTGAGCCATTGGATGTGTGAGTGCTTGGCTAAGAGGTCATAATCCGCGCTGCATAGCTCGATGCACGACTTGTGGTGCCAGACATCACAGCCATCACAACATAAGGCATCATAGTGTTCCCACTTGACAGGCAAGTCGCGGAGTCCACATGGGAAGTTCTGTGAATTTGTTACTAGGCCTGGGTTCGATTCAATGTCGCCAAATAACGGGAGCAACGAAACGAGAAGGGCTTTGTTCTTGGCAGGGTGGGCAGAATCAGAAAAAGCAGCATGGTACCGGTGTTTTGCTGTTCTGGCAGTTAGGCCGGCAAGGAACGATGGAAGGTGCTTATGAGGTGAATGATGTTTCGTCTGGCTATAGCTGATGACAATAGTTGTTATTAGCAGCATACCGAGCGTGAGTTTGAAACCGTTCTGACTGCTTTTTGGCTTCATGTTCATGTGGAATGGGTGGGAAATGTAACAAGGTGGCTTCCAGGCAACGTACAAGAACAGTAGGGAACGCTAACAGGACATAATAGGGCTAATTTAACTAACAACCAGTGTATTTACGCGTTAATTGACAGAAAACACGCGTAAAAGTACTAGAAATTAATAAAATTTAATAATTTATTTTTATTCCGGAAAAAACGCGACTTTTTCTTCGCGCATGCGCACTCCAACTCCAACTTTTTATTTTGTCAATTTACTAAAACGTTGGACGGCCCCTTTAAAGTGGGCTTCAGCGTTAGAAACAGGAGTAAGTGCACACACTTTTCATATAGTAGAGTATAACTCAGTTTTTATGATCAATTTATTTAAGTTTTAGCTTACGTTACCAAAATATACAATGGCGATGTTTTGTTTGTTTTATTTTTAAATCTTTAACTATAACAACACTCAAGATATATCGGTAATGACTACATGGAGCAATGTACTGCACGGTTTGAGCACACACTTCGCATTTTAATAGGATAACTTTCTAATAATTCGTGGAACATTGACATTAAACGGCATCGTTATGGTCAGCACCATGAAATATAAACCTTCGAAAACAACCTCTGTTTTTTCTTCTGGTCACTGGACCATTCGCTAGTAAACTGTTTAATGCATTTAATGACCAGTAACTGTGTTTAACATGTTATGAAGAGATTTAATCACATGTCTTGCACATATTATTGCTACCCGGAAATTTATATTTGTCGTCTGTTTACATAGACATTTCGGTTCGGTTAACGAATTAATTTCTTATTTAGAAAACGGTAGTGTGTCCAATTACTCTTTAAATTGCTCTGCAAACAGATTTGGCGATTATTGAAGTTGCCGATGCTGTACTTCAAGAACTCTTAGATTCTTCAAATTACAGTGTCGTATATGTGTAGGCTTCATTTGTTTTAGTGAGTAAAATTAGAGTACTTATGGGGACATCTAAAACCGTGCGCGTGTTGATCGCTTATAAACATTATAATACGTGATTCAAGTTGAAAATGATGAAAAATAAAACCAAAGCATTAGCATGAAAATTAATAACTTTTAAATTGTGTTACGATATACAAGGCCAAAGCAGTATGCGTGTACTAGTTGCGATTGTTGAGTATCATATATTAAACAAAAAAACTTTTGTTATGGTCTAAGCGAGCTCAAAACACTCGCCGTATATACGGAGTTATGGTCTAAGCGAGCTCAAGACATTCGCCGTACACACGGAGTTATGGTCTAAGCGAGCTCAAGACATTCGGCGTACATACGGAGTTATGGTCTAAGCGAGCTCAAGACACTCGCCGTAAATACGGAGTTATGGTCTAAGCGAGCTCAAGACACTCGCCGTACATACGGAGTCATGATCTAAGCGAGCTCAAGACACTCGCCGTACATATGGAGTTATGGTCTAAGCGAGATCAAGACATTGCCGTACATACGGAGTCATGGTCTAAGCGAGCTCAAGACACACGCCGTACATACGGAGTAATGGTCTAAGCGAGCTCAAGACATTCGCCGTACATATGGAGTTATGGTCTAAGCGAGCTCAAGACACTCGCCGTACATATGGAGTTATGGTCTAAGCGAGCTCAAGACACTCGCCGCACATACGGAGTTATGGTCTAAGCGAGCTCAAGAAACTCGCCGAACATACGGAGTTATGGTCTAAGCGAGCTCAAGACATTCGCCGTACATACGGAGTTATGGTCTAAGCGAGCTCAAGACATTCGCCGTACATACGGAGTTATGGTCCAAGAGAGCTCAAGACACTCGCCGTACATACGGAGTTATGGTCTAAGCGAGCTCAAGACACTCGCCGTACATACGGAGTTATGGTCTAAGCGAGCTCAAGACACTAGCCGTACATATTGAGTTATGGTCTAAGCGAGCTCAAGACACTCGCCGTACATATGGAGTTATGGTCTAAGCGAACTCAAGACACACGCCGTACATAAAGAGTTATGGTCTAAGCGAGCTCAAGACACTCGCCGTACATATGGAGTTATGGTCTAAGCGAGCGCAAGACATTCGCCGTACATACGGAGTTATGGTCTAAGCGAGCTCAAGACACTCGCCGTACATACGGAGTTATGGTCTAAGCGAGCTCAAGACACTCGCCGTACATACGGAGTTATGGTCTAAGCGAGCTCAAGACACTCGCCGTACATATGGAGTCATGGTCTAAGCGAGCTCAATACACTCGCCGTACATATGGAGTTATGGTCTAAGCGAGCTCAATACACTCGCCGTGCATACGGAGTTATTGTCTAAGCGAGCTCAAGGCACTCGCCGTACATACGGAGTCATGGTCTAAGCGAGCTCAATACTTTCGCCGTACATACGGAGTTATGGTCTTAGCGAGCTCAAGACACTCGCCGTACATATGGAGTTATGGTCTAAACGAGCTCAAGACACTCGCCGTACATACGGAGGCGTGGTCTAAGCGAGCTCAAGACACTCGCCGCACATACGGAGTTATGGTCTAAGCGAGCTCAAGAAACTCGCCGAACATACGGAGTTATGGTCTAAGCGAGCTCAATACATTCGCCGTACATACGGAGTTATGGTCTAAGCGAGCTCAAGACATTCGCCGTACATACGGAGTTATGGTCTAAGCGAGCTCAAAACACTCGCCGTACATACGGAGTCATGGTCTAAGCGAGCTCAAGACACTCGCCGTACATACGGAGTTATGGTCTTAGCGAGCTCAAGAAACTCGCCGTACATATGGAGTTATGGTCTAAGCGAGCTCAAGACACTCGCCGTACATACAGAGTTATGGTCTAAGCGAGCTCAAGACACTCGCCGTACATACGGAGTCATGGTCTAAGCGAGCTCAAGACACTCGCCGTACATACGGAGTTATGGTCTAAGCGAGCTCAAGACACTAGCCGTACATATGGAGTTATGGTCAAAGCGAGCTCAAGACACTAGCCGTACATACAGAGTTATGGTCTAAGCGAGCTCAAGGCACTCGCCGTACATATGGAGTTATGGTCGAAGCGAGCTCAAGACACTCGCCGTACATACGGAGTCATGGTCTAAGCGAGCTCAAGACACTCGCCGTACATACGGAGTTATGTACTAAGCGAGCTCAAGACACTCGCCGTACATACGGAGTCATGGTCTAAACGAGATCAAAACACTCGCCGTACATACGGAGTCATGGTTTAAGCGAGCTCAAGACATTCGCCGTACATACGGAGTTATGGTCTAAGCGAGCTCAAGACATTCGCCGTACATACGGAGTTATGGTGTAAGCGAGCTCAAGACACTCGCCGTACATATGGTGTTATGGTCTAAGCGAGCTCAAGACATTCGCCGTACATACGGAGTTATGGTCTAAGCGAGCTCAAGACACTCGCCGTACATACGGAGTTATGGTCTAAGCGAGCTCAAGACACTAGCCGTACATATGGAGTTATGGTCTAAGCGAGCTCAAGACACTCGCCGTACATATGGCGTTATGGTCTAAGCGAGCTCAAGACACTCACCGTACATATGGAGTCATGGTCTAAGCGAGCTCAAGACATTCGCCCTACACACGGAGTTATGGTCTAAGCGAGCTCAAGACACTCGCCGTTCATTCGGAGTTATGGTCTAAGCGAGCTCAAGACATTCGCCGTACATATGGAGTTATGGTCTAAGCGAGCTCAGGACACTCGCCGTACATACGGAATTATGGTCTAAGCAAGCTCAAGACACTCGCCGCACATACGGAGTTATGGTCTAAGCGAGCACAAGACATTCGCCGTACATACAGAGTCATGGTCTAAGCGAGCTCAAGACACACGCCGCACATACGGATTACGGAGTTATGGTCTAAGCGAGCACAAGACATTCGCCGTACATACAGAGTCATGGTCTAAGCGAGCTCAAGACACTCGCCGCACATACGGATTACGGACTTATGGTCTAAGCGAGCACAAGACATTCGCCGTACATACGGAGTCAAGGTCTTGGAGAGCTCAAGACTCTCGCCGAACATTGTGAGTCATTGTCTAAGCGAGCTCAAGACACTCACCGAACATACGGAGTCATGGTCGAAGCGAGCTCAAGACATTCGCCGTACATACGGAGTCATGGTCTAAGCGAGCTCTAGACAATCGTCAAACATACGAAGTCAAGGTCTAGGCGATCTCAATGCATTCGCCGAAAATAAGGAGTTGTGGTATAGGTAAGCTCAAGACATTCGCCGAACATACGGTGTCATGGTCTTAGCGAGCTCTAGACACTCGCCAAACGGAGTTATGGTGTTGGCGAGCTCAAGACAATCGCCGAGTACACGGAGTCATTGTCTATGCGCTGTTAAGGCATTAGCCGAACATACGGAGCAATGGTCTAGGCAAGCTAAAAAAATCACTGTAAAGAATTATTCATGGTCCGGTTGAGGTCAAGACGTTCGCTGTATATACGGAGTAATTGTTTTAGCGAGCTCAAGACATTCGTCAAACAGACGGAATCATGGGATAAGCGAGCTCAATACATTCGCCGAACATATGAAGTCATGTTGTCGGCGAGTTGAAGACACTCGCCAAACATACGGAGGCATGATTTGGGTGAGCTTAATACAATCGCCGAACTTAATAAGTCATGGTTATGCGAGCTCAAGACACTCGCCAAACATACGAAGTCATGGTCTGGATGAGCTAAAGACATTTGCCGAACATTGTGAGTCATTGTCTTGCCTTTCTCAAGACACTCGCCGAACATACAGAGTTATGGTCTTGGCGAGCTCAAGACACTCACCGAACAAACCCAGTTCATGGTCTAGGCGAGCTGAAGAAATGTTCTGAACATACGGTGTCATTGTCTGGGCAACCTCAAGACATTGGCCGAACATACGGTGTCATTGTCTGGGCGACCTCAAGACACTCGCCGAATATACGGAGTAATGGTCTAGGTCACACTTTCCGCCTTAACTGGATTTTAGCTGAGAAGAGACTTTGTTTAAACGGGAAATATCATAAAAGCGGAAAGTGTCGTCCCTGAATAGCCTTTGCGGACTGTACATGCTAATCTGGGACGACACTTTACGCACATGCATTAAAACTCCTTTTTGACGATGCTGGAACAGCATCGTCTAAGGTATGATAACTATCAAAAAAAATGTACAATGGCGACCTATGTAAAAGACCGAGCCAGTCCGATTGAGATTACTCGATTTTTCAGTTACTTCCCTTGGGCATACGCCACTGCGTAGGAGATTGCTCGTTGATTCTCCTAGCAGAGTTGTCGTTCGTGTTTCAACATTCAACAATGGCCGCCCCCATGAAAGTCTCGATTCAAAACTTTCTTACTGCATAAATTGGCTTGTTTCGCTATTTAGAAGCTGTCATTTATGATATATGAATTATTTATTCACTAAATCTTCGCTAATGACAACAATGGATGCAATTCGAAGGATATATTCTATGTGAATGGATCACTTTCTACAACAATGACTTCGCCCATGAGAGACTTGATAACACTCGTGTCAAAACTTTCTTACAGCTTAAATTGGCTTGTTTCGCTATAACGTAATGCAACAATAAATGGAATTCGAAGGCTTTATTCAATGTGAAATGAAGCACTTTCTGGATCTCGACAGATTGACAATGCAAAAGTGGCATAATGATGATACTGGTATTTTTAGTTATCAATTTAAGTCACATTTTGCTTTATAAATTTTGTTTGAGCATTTTGCGACTTATTGAATGGCTATGATACCCGATATCAACAGCTCATATGGAATTTGCATATCACCAAGCTGTCCTGAAATACAACATTGATTACAAACTCTTAACTCAAATTACTGGTTTGTATGAATTCTTTCTTCTTTCTAATTAAGTAGTTGATATCATAGTCCAAATAATTAGACGTAAATTACCGTTTAGTCCATGTATATCGACCTCATATTTATAGGAGTAGATATTATGTTAAAGGGGCCTTTTCACAGATTTTAACATTTTTGAAGTTAGTCATTAAATGCTTTATATTTATAAATGTAAACATTGGATCTTAAAAGCTCCAGTTAAAAATCCAGAATAAAATTCTTTTAAAAAAAGTAGTCCGCCACAGGGCTTGAACCAGTGACCCCCTTAGTCCTGGAGTAAAAATGCATTTGCCTGCTCGCCTTTTCTGCCAAGTATAAATGGTTGACGTATTTTATACCTAAGATAAGCAATCTTCGTAGTTTCACACAATTCAACAACAACAACATAACTCTCCAAATTATTCAATCGTTTCGCGTTGCAACGCTTTATAATTTTTAAATCGTTAAAAGATGCATATAATCGCTATATTAGACCATGGTAAATGTTCAGTAATACTGTTTCCTAAAAATAACATAACTTAAACAAAAATGTGCGAATCCGATACAACTATTTTCAATTTTTGTCAATTTACCAAAACGTGAAAAGACCTCTTTAAAGTTAAATGAACTGTATCCCAGTAAAAGAGACATTAAGGCGATTGTGGCCAGTTTAGATCCAGTTCAGCCTGCAGTTGCTTTAAAGCTGTTTGCTTAAGAGCGGTTTTCTGACAATTACAAATAGTTTAATTGGATACTGATTAGACTGCCCTTTTCCTGTGACCTGGCTAACTAAATTCAGAAGCCTGGTAACAGTTTAACGTTAATGTTACCAATGTGTCAGACCTGGGCCTGGATTTTGAAATCTAGGACATGCATGGTCAGAAGATGTCATTTAAGATTATACATTTTTTTAAACATATACAAATGCATAAAAAATATTAATAGTAAAATGCACTAAGTCAGAAGGCATTTGACTTCGGCTGGAGCCTTGGCACACCAGGTGTTTCGGTTGCAATAGTTTGATGGACTCACTACTTGGATGTGTAGTTACATTATTTACAGTATATCAAACAGTATTTAGCATGAACCAATAATTTTTTCAAACATAAATAATTATTGATGTAAAATGCTTGAAGGAATAATATTTAAGGTTTAAGAAGGCATTTTCTTTTTGTTTTAAAGGATATCTTTGAAAATTATATTTTTTATAAATTTGGCAACAAGGGGTAACGCATTTTTAATTAATGTAATTAATTTTCGACAAAAAACTGGTACCATGAGTAGCATGAAACATTTTTTTTTAAACATTTGTAATTGATGAAAAATGATGAAAAATGATTGCAAAAATAATATCTAGGGTCTAATAAAGCATTTTTTATTTTATTTTAATAGGTTACTCTTAAAATTCTATTTTTCATGATTTTTTTTTTGCAACAAGGGGTTATGAAATTTAAATAATGTTACAGGATTTTTAGACCAAAACTGGTACTATGATAATACTATAATGCACTTCGCCAAAACATTTATAATTATATTGTTTATTGTTGAAAATGTATTTCCCCTATTCACAAAAAATAACACTTTTGATAAGAAAATTCATATATAATTATACTTTTATTTTCAAGAAGCATAATGCCTCTTTTTAGTCGTATTCAGCCACAAGTTTTTGTCAGCCACTTAAGGGTTATATGTTGCCTTTCTTTTACTAAATGCAAAATAATTCTACGCTTTGAGACATTCATAAAATATTGTATGTCTTTACAACACCGACAGGCTAATAAATTTATATATCAAGTACTTCCATACTAACAGGACCATTCTAGGCGGGCAACCTAGCAACCTTGATTTGTTCATATCTTCCTATCAATCTGTTATATGTGTTATGAATCATTTGCTCGGAGAACATTTAATGTTTGTTATAACTTTTAAATAATTCAATGTTCAAAGTGGTATTGTTATTGACCGATAAACCAACATACTGATTAAAAGGGAATATTTTATTAATGTGTGACATAACGGTATATTCATATTGTTTATTTTTATGATAGAAATTTAAGTACAGATAGATTTAATAATAGGGAAATACTTTAATAATATGTTTGAGTAATTAATTAGTAACTGTTATAATTACTGATATGTAAGAAAATGTTGAAAGGTTATTTACATCAATATTTCTATCTTATACGTAAACAGAAGTTAAAAGTTTAAAGTGATCAAACTATTTGAGAGTTCATCTTGCAAAGTAGCTGTATGTTGCGGGTATTTAGGAATTAACATAACAGATGTCTTCGTATGGGGTATGTAATGAGGTTTGAAAAATTGATTATGGAAGTATGGTTTCATTTCTCCAATGTAGTTCAATTATCGGGAACATCTGTTGATTTGTCTTAGTTCTGACATAACAAGTCCAAATTCAGATATGGTATATAATGAAATTTAAATAATTGACTATAAAAGTGTTATTCCAATTTCCCAAGGTACATAACAGATACAAGTTCGGATTGAATGTGTATCAGGGTTTACATAATTGATTATAGAAGTGTTAGGTTTCCATTAGTCCATAGATAACATCTGGTTATATGATCAAATATGCTTAATGAAAGGTGGTTTCCTGTTCCCAAAGTGATAATTGTGTATTGCACTCTTCTACTGTGACAGGTGGTAGAGGCAGGAGCGATCCATCCAATCAATAAGGGTTATTCGAAGGGGTGGGTTTAGAAAATCGGGGGAAAAGTACAGTCAACCAATCAAGAATGGGATAGGAAATATCTAAATTTTATGTTTATGTACCTTGGAATAAAATGCTGTGTTATTGTGGTAAGACGGTCATTCTGCTGTTAGATTTGGAAAAAGAACTTGGAGAGTTGTCACGTCTTCTTGACGTGGTGGTCATGTTGGCCGCCGCGCTGTAAAATTGTATTTCACGAACAATAGTAAGCGTTGTGTTAGAATATATTCAACAGAAATAAATCACGATGAAAACGGAAATGAACTTTGTTTGTTACTGTGTGTTTCCCACGAACGATACATAATTACGTGACAAATTATTTGCATTTTATCTTACATGAGAAATATTTGCCTAAATGTTTTTCAAACTATAGAAAAATATGTATACAATTAATAATTGACGACGTTTATAAAAAAAAACATTTATGAAATGGAAGTTTAAAGATAAAAATAAATAATGCAAGTTTTATCAGATATTCGTAATAATTTCCAATATAATTGAGTGTCTAAGCAATGTGGATGAATGAATATATCGGATAAAACCAACACTTGTCTACACTTGAATTATGATTTATTTTTCAAAATTGTATGCACTTAAGTTTAGCCCTAATGCGTTTTTATAAGCATTTATAGACTGTGTCCCTCCCCAAAATCAAGGAATTATTACTTGTCATTCATTTGTGTAATGGTATACAATAATTTTGTGGTAGAATATTTGAAAAATCCATTAGAAACGAAACTTGTCAGTGATGAAATTTTCCATATGGTTATGGAAATAACCGATCGTCGGTTTCCGAAAAACAATACGTCACGGTTTCCAAAAATATGATGGTTGTGCCCAAATATTTTGGTGTTAATGAACATTACTGGTTTATATTTTAATCATTTCGATTTTTATTTGATTAATAGGTAATTTCAAGGCTGATAAACTTGAAATATGCAAGCTATTCTTTCGTTTTGCATATGTCTGTCGATACATCTTTACAATCGGTAATTTCCGTAACCACTCGTTAAATTGAAGCAGACACAAGTTTAAATTAAAAAAATATGTTTTACACTAATATTCTACCTCTTTCTTGCTAAAAACTAATGCATGAATGATTTAAAAGTAATATTGCATCGTTTTCAGCCAGGAACACTGTCTATGACCGCGAAAAAAAAACATAACAAACTTTTTGATTGACGATATTTACTTTATAAATAGCTTGCAAACAAAAACAAACAAAACAAACACGTCTTAATGCCGAGCTAAGCCTTTATTTGTCAGTCAGCATTCCGCTGAAACATGACTGGCATGTATGTGCCCCGACCCGGGATCGAACCCGCGACCTCTGGATTTCAGCAAGCGCCTTATCCACTGAGCTATGGAGCCACACGGCATGCATGCGGCATGGCATTGCATGTTCCACAAGATAAATATCTCGACTTTATTTATTGGTTGATTTCGGACTGCTTCATCCAATCAGAAAATAGCTTTAAAACGTAGTTTAGACCCCTGTTAAGCGAGATAATTAATTACCACTTTTTATACACTGCCAAATTGTGACAAGTTGCCTCCCTTGTTGGTTCATGCTGCTGTATTATAATGTCCCCCTTCGAAGAAGAGAGGGTGTATTGTTTTGCACATGTCGGTCCGTATGTCCGTCCATCAGATGATTTCCGGATGATAACTCAAAAATGCTTATGCCTAGGATCATGAAACTTCATAGGTACATTGATCATGACTCGCAGATGACCCATATTGATTTTGAGGTCGATAGGTCAAAGAACAAGGTCACGGTGACCCGAAATAGTAAAAAGGTTTCCTGATGATAACTCAAGAACGCTTATGCCTAGGATCATCTAACTTCATGTGCACATTGATCATGACTCGCAGATGACCACTATTGATTTTGAGGTCACTAGGTCAAAGGTCAAGGTCACGGTGACCCGAAATAGTAAAACGGTTTCCGGATGATAACTCAAGATTGCTTATGCCTAGGATCATGAAACTTCATAGGTACATTGGTCATGACTCGCAGATGGCCCCTAATGATTTTCAGGTCACTATGTCAAAGGTCAAGGTAACAGTGACTCAACTTTGAAAAAAGGTTTCCGGATGATAACTCGAGAATGCTTACGCATATGATCATGAAACTTTTTAGGTACATTGATCATGACTCGCAGATGACCCCTATTGACTTTCAGGCCACTAGGTCAAAGGTCAAGGTCACGGTGACTTGACACAGTAAAATGGTTTCCGGATGATAACACAAGAAAGCTTACGCCTAGCATCATGAAACTTCATTGGTACATTGATCATGACTTGCAGATGACCCCTATTGATTATCAGGCCACTAGGTCAAAGGTCAAGGTCTTAGTGCCAAAAAACGTATTCACACAATTGCTGCCACTACAACTGACAGCCCATATGGGGGGCATGAATGTTTTACAAACAGCCCTTGTTTCAAAATTGTTTTCATGTAGTATACTTTTATTGATATTTACAAAATTGATGCATATGAATGATAGACTTTACTGAAATCATTTAAATGATTCTGAAATCATGACAGTGAATTAATACTGATAATTATTTAATATATTTTGCTTGATACAATCATGTTCATCTATATCAAATGAGATCATACTGTAACTTCAGTGATTAATTTCAGTGAATTAAATTAAATCCAAAATATAAGTAACTCCTATATCTCTCACGCAGCGCGCACACCTTAACATCCTGCTGTGTACCTATCCAGATCCAGATAAAAAGATATGATACATAATTATGTATCATATTGTTCAGAGGGGATGATTTTACATCTGTTGTATCAATGTATTGTTTTACTTCTTTAATCAGTGTGTTGAACGATATATAAACATAGCTCCAGGGTCTTTGCTTCAGGCAATGAATATTTCATATCCTGATCTCTATTTCTAATGGATATTTTAACTAGTTCCTACATTCAATACAGTCAAATATATGTTAAGTAGTATCTGTACACATTGGTAGATTAAATTTGTACATCAAATATTATTTTTAATTGTTTTAAAAAGATATAGTTCAAATGTTCATACTAGATTAATTTAGAACCTAAGTCATATCACGGAGATCTAGAGTCCGTGGTCATGTGGTAATTAAACACTTTTAAATATAACCACTTTTATATGGAGTCCTGACCACATCTCAAATGCATATCCCTTTTCTCTGTCACCCTGGTCATCTGCTATCAAAATGGCAAATTATATGCAGAACCGTTCTTTATACACAATGGTTGAATACAAAAATTGACATCCTTTTCACATGGAAATTTCACTTTGACAGTCATAGAAAAAGAGCCTGCATATATAATCCCATATCTTGAAACTCTATGTGCATAAATATCTCAAGTCTTCATGAAATCAGGACAACAAAAATGTTTTTTAAGTCCTTAATTGACTTGGCTATAGTAATCAGATTATTATAAGCTCCATTAGTCTATTTATGTCATATGCTTTGTGTATTGTAAACATACACACACTATTGCAGGTCTATGATAGCAATAAATAATAACAAAGCCATTCATACAATAAAGGTCAATGGCAAAGCCTGTGAGAAAAATTTGAACGCATTGAGTGTAATCACACAACGTGCTCATGGTGAGCTTTTGTGATCGCTTTATGGCCTTCGTGAGCCGTCAACATTTGCCTTGTTAACTCTGCGGATGCCACGTTTATATTCCAATCTTCATAAAATTTGGCCAGAATATAAGTCTCAATGATATCTTGGATAAGTTCGAAAATGGTTACAATTGGTTGAAAAACATGGCTGCCAGGGGGTGGGGCATTTTTCCTTATATTGCTTTAGTAAAACATTGTTAACATTCGAGAGGTCACATTTATTTTCCGATCTGCATGAATTTTGGTCACAATATTTGTCCCAATAATATCTTGTTATCTCAGGTGAACGAGTTTGGGCCTTTCAGGCCTTCTTGTTTGTTCATCTTGCCATTTGAAGAAAAGATATCATTGCACAGATGTCTTTTACTTTTAGAATGTGTTATGCTGCATTTCTTATGTGGCTTTTTCGGGGTATATTGCTTAGCACATGTCGGTTAGTCCGTCAGTCAGTCCGTCCACCAGATGGTTTCCGGATAATAACTCAAGAACGCTTAGGCCTAGGATCATGAAACTTCATAGGTACATTGATCATGACTGGCAGATGAACCCTATTGATTTTCATGTCACTAGATAAAAGGGTAAGGTCACAGTGACTAGAATGCTTAGGCCTAGAATCGTGAAACTACATAGGTACATTGATCATGACTGGCATATGACCCCTATTGAGGTCATTAGGTCAAAGGTCAAGGTCACAGTGAGTCAAAACAGTTTCATGTTTTCCGGATAACTCAAGAATGCTTTCGTCTAGGATCATGAAACTTCATAGGTACATTGACCATGACTTGCAGATTACCCCTATTGATGTTTAGGTCACTAGGTCAAAGGTCAAGATCAAAGTGACTCAAAACAGTAAAATAGTATCCGGATGATAACTCAAAAATGCTTACGCCTAGGACCGTTAAACTTCATAGGTACATTGATCATGACTGGTATATAACCCTTATTGATTTTCAGGACACTTTGTCAAAGGTCAAGGTCACAGTGACTCATAACAGTAAAAAGGTTTCCTGATGATGACTCAAGAATAGTAAGACCTAGGATCATGAAACTTCATAGGTAAATTGATCATGACTAGAAGATGATCCCTATTGATTTTCAGGTCACTAGGTCAAAGGTCAGGGTCACAGTGACAAAAAATGTATTCACACAATGGCTACCACTGCAACTGACAGCCCATATGGGGGGCATGCATGTTTTACAAACAGCCCTTGTTTGTCTTATGTTGGTAAATGTTCATCTCGGTCAATTCTAGGTTAAGTTTGAAAGTAGGTTATGTGTGGTCCAAACAAGGTCAACAAACTAAATCACAGAAAAGGTTAGTGAACACTCCAGAGGTCACATTTTCTTCCAGATCTTCATGAAAATTTGACAGAATGTTATCTCGATGAAATAAAGTTTCAGTTTGAAAGTTGGTAGTTTGTCAAAAACTAGGTCATTAGGTCAAAATATAGAAAACTTCCTTTACCTTTCTACAGGTCACATTATCTTCCTGATTTTAATGAAAATTGCTTACAATGTCCATCTTAATCAAATCAAAAGCTGAATTTCCAAGTTGGTCATGTGCAGGCTCAAGCTAGGCTACAACTTAGTCAAATCATACACAAGTTTTTGACACTATAGAAGGAGTTTTGGGTGAGCGATACAGGGCTATCTTGTTTTAGAACAGCATGTAGTAAGAAAGGGAAGATATTGTATTTGTTTCAAAAGTAACATTTTATTGTTATTGGAAGTAACTGAGCAATTATATGATGTCATCGTTTTGGTTATTTTGCTCACTTGTTATGATGTGACAAGGTGAGCTTTTGTTATCACTCTTTGTCTGTTGTATTTTATCCAAAGTTTATTGTGAACACATAAGATATCATTTTACAATGTTTAAATTTGGGTGTCATATCTTTGCCAGATTCATATGAAACTAGTCACCTCTATGTCATTTTGGGTTTCATCTATAAAAAATTAGGGTACTAGGTCAAATATAAGAAAAGGTCTGTTAATACTTAAGAGGTCACATTCTCTCTCTGATCCACTTGTAAATTGGTTAGAACATTATTTTAATGATTTCAAAGTCAAGCTTGAAAGTAGCATATTCAACATTTAGGTCTCAAGGTCTAGTCTCAGTGATAAACAGGTCACGTTCCAAACTGGGTGATGTGCTTCCAAGCATTTGATCAATAACTAAAATCATTAAAATCTATGTTAACACTTACATTTTTTACCTGATCTTCATGGCAGTTGATCAGAATGTTCAAATAAATAAAAGTAGGAACTCGGTAACAATGCTCAACTAGATCGGATAGACGCAAATAGTTTGTTCATACTCACAATGCCTTTTTTCTAGATCTTAATGAACAATTAGTTAACACCACTAGGAAACAATCAGTTTCAGGTGAGCCACATTGTGCTGTTAAAGCTATATATGTATAGTATTGATTGTTACAAAACCTTGTTTATCAATAAAAATAAATGAAAAAAAAAAACTTTCTAAAAGTTGAAGTCTTGGATGATATATTCCTCAGCTTATAATCTACTACAATCTTTTGAGAAGAAAAACAAAATTTGACTATTATCATACCCCAACATATTGTGATTGGGGGCTAGCACAGGAATTCTCAATTATGCTCCTCGAAAAATAAGCATATCGTTGCTGTTTTATACAGTTGTCTGGACCATTACTCCCAAAAGAATTGTAAGTTCAAATATGAGATATTTAGGTAAATAAATCTCATTGAAGGGAGTGCAGTGTCCAAGAACGAAAACGATTGCACCACAACCATTAACTATTGACCTGCGGATAAATGACAAGCAATAAAAATTACACAATTGCGGTGATGTAGATTAGCTTAAATGGATGCTTATTTATTTATGCTTTCCGGTGATTTATACAGAAATATCAGTGAAATAAACTGGTATTTCACTGTTTTAAACAGTGAAATATAACAGTGAAAATATCGATATTTTTCGCTGTTTTTCTGGAAATATCGATATTCCACCGAATCCAACACATATCCTCTATATATATCCATTTTCTTCAAAAGCATCGTCAAACCAGTACTTTCAGTACTTTGATTACTAAATAGCACCAGTTTCTACAGTTACCCTTTGATAGAGCCCAGAGTGCAATTCGAATGTTAAGTCTGCATTCTTGCATTGCTGACAATCGACATGAGAGTAATACAAATCACTCAATTGTGCATATATATTTACTATTGCGGTCACTATAAACTATAACAAAACAAGAAAAGAAAGAAAGGAATCAGTAATATGCAAACTCTCATTTACATTGGTACAGCTCATAAATAACAGCACTGAGAAATGAAAACTTCCATGAAGCAAGCCTTAGAGTCCAGTCATAAACGCAAATAAAGTAATTCAGATTTTTTTATTATTATAAATATTTACATGGTGGTAAAAGTTTGAACACAAGTTTATACAATGTAAAAGATTTTCAGTTGATGTATTCTATACAAGTTGGAACGGACGTTCCAATGATTACATTGTTGATTTTATATGAAAAAACAAGATGTGTTTGTGAAACACTATGTCCCCTCCCATATATTTGACCTTTGACCTTGAAGGATGACCTTGACCTTTCACCACTCAAAATGTGCAGCTCCATGAGATACACATGCATGTCAAATATCAAGTTGCTACCTTCATTATTGCAAAAGTTATGGCAAATATTAAAGTTTGACGCAAACAAACAAACCAGCAAACCAACAAACAGACAGGGCAAAAACAATATGTCCCCCAGTATAGACTGGGCTATACTGGGGGACATAAAAACAGAAACCTTTCAGTTAAGTGCTCAATGTAAGTTAAAGCTGTTGAAATTACAGCTGTGTATGAATAAGGCAAATGTGTTGGACTGATTTACAATAACATTAAAACTGTTCAATACAAATGAGAACGCTATTTAAACTCAAGTTCTTTAAATAATTACGATTGTACCGTTCGCATTTTGATTTTAGGCATTTACTAAACATCTTTACAACTATTAACGTTTCAGATCGCTATAATGATATAATTCTAACTAAAAACACAGTTGTTGCCTTAATTTGTTAAATTTAACACTAATTTAGGATCATTTCATTGGATGCCAAACATTGAATGTTCGCGCTTTTTGAATGCCAGAGTGTAAATTAATGTATTCTGTATGTGTTCTATTTTATTAATATTTGCGAATATAGTACTGAATTTATAATTAAAAATTGATTGATTATTATAAACAACAACAATGACAGCAAGATTACACAATATATATATCGCCATTAACAAATGTAATAAGTTTGCTTCAAGTTCGTTCAATTTTCTTGTGCAATAACCAGTGACTGATTAACAATTATGTCATTTCAAGGGTAATGTACGCCAATAACAAATTTAAATCACAATTAAATATGTTTAGCAATTTCAAAGTAATAGATAACGTTCACTTCTTTATTAAAATATGTGAATACCGTCAAAATTTGTATCTGAGTTTATAAAAAGTCAGTCATCAATTAAACTAAATAACGCAATGTTAAATTATATGTTTTAATAAATTACTTCCCGAAGACGGAACGAGAATTTCGCAGCTGCGATTGCTTTTCAGAATCGGAAATCATATTGTGCCTTCCTGCAAAAAAATATACTAAAGGCGCGGTTGAAAGAAACTTCATTGTAGCACATATTAATTCAGGCTGGTGATCATTCTGGTTCTCAGGACGAGATTGAAAATCGACACGATTTAAAATACATGTACGTATAAAGCAAGTTTCATGTTTACGCGTACAAGGTAAGCGGGATAAGGAAGGAGGTCGATTTTGAAAGATTGATTTAAAATCATAGTATTTATTTGCTAACGAAATATGATAAAGAAATGTGATATACCCAAAGTAAGATGACATAAAATAAAAATCGACATAATATTTTACTCTTGTATAAATCGCATTTAACACTAAATAATATCATCTGTATTGTTGTCAACGAAAGAGAGTCGTGTAAAGCTGTGTTACAACCCGTTTTGTAATAAAAACCCAAATTGTAATAATTATTACAAAGTGGGTTGCGATGCATTATTACATTTCGGGTCGACAGTAACAACCCGTTTTGTAATAAAAACCCGAAATGTAATAAATTTTATCATGTCCATAAAATCAGAGATACAGACATTTTTAGAAGTTATTTTCATGTTTAAATTAGTTTTAGAGTAGGTATTAACTGTTCCCCCGACCTTTGTTCTTAAAGTCTCCATCAACAAATCATGAATGTAATAATTTATTACAAAGTGGGTTGCGATGCACTATTACATTTCGGGTCGACAGTAACAACCCGTTTTGTAATAAAAACCCGAAATGTAATAAATTTTATCATGTCCATTAAATCAGAGAAACAGTCTTTTTTAGAAGTTATTTTCATATTTAAATTGTTATTTTCATGTTTAAATTAGTTTAAGAGTAGGTATTGAATGTTTCCCCGACCTTTGTTTTTATAGACTCCATCAACAAATCATGAATGTAATAATTTATTACAAAGTGGGCTGCGATGCATTATTACATTTCGGGTCGACAGTAACAACCCGTTTTGTAATAAAAACCCAAAATGTAATAAATTTTATCATGTCCAATAAATCAGAGATATAAACTTTTTTTAGAAGTTATTTTCATGTTTAAATTAGTATTAGAGTATGTATTAACTGTTCCCCCGACCTTTGTTCTTAAAGTCTCCATCAACAAATCATGAATGTAATAATTTATTACAAAGTGGGTTGCGATGCATTATTACATTTCGGGTCGACAGTAACAACCCGTTTTGTAATAAAAACCCGAAATGTAATAAATTTTATCATGTCTATTAAATCAGAGATACAGACTTTTTTAGAAGTTATTTTCATGTTTAAATTAGTTTTAGAGTAGGTATTGACTGTTCCCCCGACCTTTGTTCTTAAAGTCTCCATCAACAAATCATGAATGTAATAATTTATTACAAAGGGGGTTGCGATGCATTATTACATTTCGGGTCGACAGTAACAACCCGTTTTGTAATAAAAACCCGAAATGAAATAATTTTTATCATGTCCATTAAATCAGAGAAACAGTCTTTTTTAGAAGTTATTTTCATATTTAAATTGTTATTTTCATGTTTAAATTAGTTTAAGAGTAGGTATTGAATGTTTCCCCGACCTTTGTTTTTATAGACTCCATCAACAAATCATGAATGTAATAATTTATTACAAAGTGGGTTGCGATGCATTATTACATTTCGGGTCGACAGTAACAACCCGTTTTGTAATAAAAACCCGAAATGTAATAAATTTTATCATGTCCAATAAATCAGAGATATATACTTTTTTAGAAGTTATTTTCATGTTTAAATTAGTATTAGAGTATGTATTGACAGTTTCCCCGACCTTTGTTTTTATAGACTCCATCAACAAATCATGAATGTAATAATTTATTACAAAGTGGGTTGCGATGCATTATTACATTTCGGGTCGACAGTAACAACCCGTTTTGTAATAAAAACCCGAAATGTAATAAATTTTATCATGTCCATTAAATCAGAGAAACAGTCTTTTTTTGAAGCTATTTTCATATTTAAATTGTTATTTTTCATGTTTAAATTAGTTTAAGAGTAGGTATTGAATGTTTCCCCGACCTTTGTTTTTATAGACTCCATCAACAAATCATGAATGTAATAATTTATTACAAAGTGGGTTGCGATGCATTATTACATTTCGGGTCGACAGTAACAACCCGTTTTGTAATAAAAACCCGAAATGTAATAAATTCTATTATGTCCAATAAATCAGAGATATATACTTTTTAAGAAGTTATTTTCATGTTTAAATTAGTATTAGAGTATGTATTGACAGTTTCCCCGACCTTTGTTCTTATAGACTCCATCAACAAATCATGAATGTAATAATTTATTACAAAGTGGGATGCGATGCATTATTAGATTTCGGGTCGACAGTAACAACCCGTTTTGTAATAAAAACCCGAAATGTAATAAATTTTATCATGTCCAATAAATCAGAGATACAGACTTTTTTAGACGTTATTTTCATGTTTAAATTAGTTTTAGAGTAGGTATTGACTGTTCCCCCGACCTTTGTTCTTAAACACAGGTGGTTAGCGTGTGGCTATGATATTAATTAGTGAAAACATCATTTTGAATGATAAATAATCATATTATAACGAAAAATTAACTTTTCTGAAAAAAAAATTATTTCACTATCAAATATATATATAACAAGGTATGCAACTCAAAATCAGCCCAAAACGGGGTGCATCGCTTTGAACAGCCATATCTTCATAAATTTTGCAGCGATTTTCACGATCTCGGTCTTATTCAACGCAGAAATGAATTTCCTTTCTGGAAATGTATATGTCTTGCAATATTTTAACAAATGCTGGGTCAACTTTTAAGAAATAACACGATACACAACACGCATGACCCAGTTGACAGTGATCATGCTGTCTTTAAGACTGAAATCTTCACGGAGTAAAGGGCAACTTCCCTACAAAGTTCATGTAGTTCGATACCATAATTCAATAAAACGTATGAAAAAACATTATTACCGTTCTTGTCGTTACATTCTGCATCAAGACTAACTGTCCAGCGCCGTTTGAAACCTTTGTTTACATACATTTCAACTAACTGACATTTTAAACATACGAGTGATTTCATTGGTCCAATGCGGAGGTGTGTCTTTACAACTGGAGATTTCATTCATAAAGAATACATGATCACTGTCAACTGGGTCATGCGTGTTGTGTATCGTGTTATTTCTTAAAAGTTGACCCAGCATTTGTAAAAATATTGCAAGACATATACATTTCCAGAAAGGAAATTCATTTCTGCGTTGAATAAGACCGAGATCGTGAAAATCGCTGCACAATTGATGAAGATATGGCTGTTCAAAGCGATGCACCCCGTTTTGGGGTGATTTTGAGTTGCATACCTTGTTATATATATATTTGATAGTGAATTTTTTTTTTCAGAAAAGTTAATTTTTCGTTATAATATGATTATTTATCATTCAAAATGATGTTTTCACTAATTAATATCATAGCCACACGCTAACCACCTGTGTTCTTAAAGTCTCCATCAACAAATCATGAATGTAATAATTTATTACAAAGTGGGTTGCGATGCATTATTACATTTCGGGTCGACAGTAACAACCCATTTTGTAATAAAAACCCGAAATGTAATCCACTTTATTCCTTTAGTATCAAAGCTATTGCTTTCATACTTGCAACACTTACTAACTATCATAAGGGGACTGTGCAGGCAAAGTTATGTAACTCTGACTGGCACTTTGACGGATTATGGGCCCTTTATCCTTCGAAAATTGAAAATTTTGTTAAGTTTTGTGTTTTGGTCCAGTTTACCCCAAAAGTATCATAGATATTGCTTTTATACTTGGAACACTCGCAAACTATCATAAGGGGACAGTAAAGGACAAGTTGCATAACTGTGGTTGTCATTTTTACGGACTTATGGCCCTTTTTTGACTTTGTAACTTAGAATATATGATTAAATTTTGTGTTTAGATCCACTTTACTTCTAAAGTATCAAGGCTATTGCTTTCAAACTTCAAATACTTTCATGCTATCATGAGGGTACTGTACCTGGCAAGTTGAATTTTACCTTGACCTTTGAATGACCTTGACTCTCAAGGTCATATTATTAAATTTTGCTAAAATTGCCATAACTTCTTTATTTATGATTAGATTTGATTGATACTTTGACAAAACAACACTTACCTGACATACCACAATAGACTCCACCCAAACCATCCCCCACGCCCCCCCCCCCCCCCCGAATTCCCCCCCCCCCACAACGTGCTCATGGTGAGCTTTTGTGATCGCCTTTTGTCCGTCGTGCGTTGTGCGACGTCAACATTTGCCTTGTTCACTCTCTAGAGGCCACATTCATTGTCCAATCTTCATGAAATTTGGTCAGAAGATTGGTTTCAATGATATCTTGGATGAGATCGAAAATGGTTATGTTTGCTTGAAAAACATGGCTGCCAAGGGGCGGGGCATTTTTCCTTATATGGCTATATATGGCTATAGCAAAATCTTGTTAACACTCTAGAGGCCACATTTATTGTCCGATCCTCATAAAACTTGGTCAGAAGATTCATCCGAATGATAGTCACGTGTTAAATCATGTTCTTCTTATTCAAATTATTTTAGTTATGCGGTTGGACTGAGGCAAGGGGAGGTAATGTCGCCAATTTTGTTTTCTTTATTTGTTGAGGACCTTGAACTTAGCCTACAAGACAACATTAACTCTGGTTTGAATATAGATGATTTTGTGTTGATGTTATTATTATTTGCTGATGACATGGCTATTTTAGGCAAGTCACCGGCTGAAGTCCAATCACATTTAGACAACTTATATGTATATTGCAATTCTTTGGGGCTAAATGTTAACACTGCAAAAACGAAGATTATGGTATTTCGGAAGAGGGGAGGGTTAAAAGATAACGAAAAATGGACATACAATGGTAATGAAATTGAAGTGGTTGATAACTTTAACTACTTAGGAACGGTTTTGAATTACACAGGAAATTTTAAATTAAACCAGGAACATTTGGTTGGTAAGGCCCTTAAGGCAATGAATGCATTATTGTTTAAATGCAATGATTATGACATAAAACCGAAAATATTTTGTCAGTTGTTTGACTCTTTTGTTGGCTCCATATTAAGTTATGCTTCAGAAGTATGGGGATTCACAAAGTCAGATGACATTGAACGCATACATTTAAAATTTTGTAAACGATTGTTACAGGTTAAAATAAATACATGTAATGTAGCTGTTTATGGAGAATTAGGGAGATATCCATTGTATGTAAACAGGTTCGTTAAAATTATCAAATACTGGTTTTAAATTATTAACAATGAAAATATCATACTGCAAACTGTTTACAAACAAGCTATAAATGATTGTAATAAAGGTTATACAAATTGGGTCTCAAATGTCAAGAACATGTTAAATAATTTTGGATTTGGTTATGTATTTGAAAATCCAAACGTTGTTAACGTTAATAGTTTTATTAGCGAGTTCAAATGTAGACTTGTTGATAATTTTAAACAGGAGTGGTATGGTAAAATGAATAACAGTTCTGTATTAGATATGTATAAAGTCTTTAAAACCTCTTTTGAATATGAAGAATATTTAGACTTACTTCCTAGACGTTTGCGCCTATTTTTTGTTAGATTAAGAGTGTCTGCACACCCGTTGCGAATCCAAACTGGCAGATACGCTCAGAATAACATACCACGAAATGAACGTTATTGTTTATGTTGTAATGAATCTGATTTAGAAGATGAATACCATTTTATATGTATATGCCGCTGCTTCACTGATTTAAGAAAAAGATATATAAGCCGTATATTTTATATCAACCGATCTGTGTATAAATTCCACAGTTTATTAGTTTCATGTGACGAAACAGTTATTTCTAATGTATGTAAATATATCAAATAAGCTTCTGTTTTAAGAAATACCTTGCTTAATAATGTTGTTTAATAAATTTCAGTACCGCCTTGACCGAACCTTTGTGTTCTTTCGATTGATTGTGATTATTTGTATTTGTATTCTTACATGACTATTTCTATGTTATGTAATGTTATGTTGTTACACCTATTTACGTGACAGAAAGCATGTGTATATATAAGTATGAAGACGATGTACTTTTGTATAAGTCTGAATAAACTGTCTGTCTGTCTGTCTGACTGTCTGATATCTTGGACGAGTTTGGTTGGTTGAAAAACATGGCCGCCAAGGGCGGGGCATGTTTCCTAATATGGCTATAGTAAAACCTTGTTAACATTCTAGAGGCCACATTTATTTTCCGATCTAAATGAATCTTGCTCAGATGATTTGTCCCAATGATATATTGGATGAGTTCAAAAATGGTAACCTTGGCTTGAAAAACATGGCTACCAAGGGGCGGGGCATTTTTCCTTATATGGCTATATATGGCTATAGTAAAATCTTGTTAACTTTCTAGTTTGCTCAATCTTCATGAAATTTGGTTAGAACATTGGTTTCCTGTGTAGTAAAATTTGGCTTTATTATGTCATTTTTTTTTGTGACATTAACTGTGTTATGTAATTTTTCATAACACAGAATTTTCATAGTTAACAAAACTGTTTTAGTCATTAACACTTATGATAAGCCTTTCAACTAAGAGATAACTGAAAGAAAGACAACATGTACATGATTTTGCAGTATTTATCTCCCTTGTTTAACCTGGTTCAGTAATCTATTTTTAATTCTGCTTTGGAATTTGGGAAGATATTGGTCATTGATAAATGCACTGTTCTGAGGGAAATTTGACTGCACTGCCATTGATCTCTTCTGAACTGTATAAAATAAGCTGTTTTGGCTGATTTAAACACCTCTTGATGCTTTCTTGAAAAGTAAACAGCTCTTGAAAAAGGTTGGAATTTTGAAATAATTAAACTCTAAATTATTTTCAACACCAGCATCAAGACATTTTGGCATTATTTTCTAAATTATTCTTATTATTTAGATTATTTTTATTTGGCATTTTCTAAATTAGAAAGACTCTATTCTATTTCAATAACTGTAGTAAATTGTTCTTATTTTTACATTTGATTTACTGAAGTTTCCTAATCTCCATAAATATTGTTCTTTAGATTAAATTAGACCTATTTTGTAAACTAGATTTTTGAAGCACTTTCTAGACTAACAGTAACTTATATTTATATCATTTTTTTACAGATTTTAAACTTCTTTTTACATTCATTAAGGTATTTACTGTATGTTGTTCATTTTTGTAACGATACTTAGATTCTTTAGACTTAGCTTGTACCTGTTCTTAATTTTCTGTCATTGTTCTTCATTTATCAAGTTCTTTGAATAAAAATTAGTTATTTTTGTTAAAGCTGCCTTGGTTTTCACTTATAAATAAATTCTTTGAGTGTATTTAGGTGTCCCTGACTGAACGCCTTTAGTTAATTGAATTACAACCAGTCAGTATATTCATCCTGACCAGAAATAAGAGTTTGTCAAATAAATATTTCCGCATTACATAAGTGATTACAGTTTTTTAATATAATCATATTTTATGGCATTTCTTACTACAAGAAAGGACGAGGCTGTCCAGTAACCTGGGATTGTTGGCTGCATTGCACCCCCTCCCTTCCTCTTTGACACCCCATCCTTTCCCCTTCAAACTCGAAGAACCATGTCGGACTGGAGTGCACGGTACAGGGCCTTATACCATGATAAATACCTATTTAGCCCTATCCAGGACAAAGTATTGTCGACTTTGTTGAAACTGCTAATTTTGATCCTTGGAATACATCAAATATTGTTATAACTGCTATTTTGTGTAGCAATTTCATTATTTTTGTGAAAAACTGCTATTTTATATAGCAAATTGTCTTCATTTTTATCTCAATATTGCTATTCCTACACCATAGCAACCATTTTACTTTGTATTGCACTAACTCATGTTAAAAATTGCTACTTTTAGAGCAAATATCCTTATTTTTTTATATTAAATTGCTATTTTATATAGCAAATTGCCTCAGTTTTCCTGTTTAATTGTCATTTTGCATACCATACAAGGTACTATAGTATTATTTCCTCCATTGTCATCACCAAAATATTAATAATATTGGTTAGACTAGAGCTTTTTGGGTTTATTTTAATGCATCTAGGTAATATTTGGTCTTTTTACCATTTTATATCTTACCATTATCAATTTTCCTTCAATAGTATACGAACTATTTTTCATTTACCGTGCACTCCCTCTGGTCCAGGGGAAACAACCATTGAAGTCTCCATCACCACAATTACCTCCCTTAGTACAACTGAGTGACACCACCTCTGCTGGCTTTTCTCTTCCCCAACCCACATCGGCCTACACTTCCAAAAATCTCTCCTTCTTTCATCCCTCCAGGGTGGCAACATGTATTTTAAATATATAAATGCATATAGTCCTGTACATATTGTAAATAATGTACATCTTGTACAAATTTAGCTGTCTTTGTCTTATTTTTAACTGTAAAGCACATTGTCTTACCCTTAATTTTTATGTGGCCCTATGAAGGTGACCGTTTGGAGACACGTAAGTTATTGCCCTTAACATATAAGGGTTTATTACTAAACCCACTTTTAAATATTGTTTTAATGCCACTCTGGGGGGATCTCTCTTTTCCATAGCCCAATCCTCCTTAAGTTCCATACAGACAGGGTCTTATGTTGGAGCATTACGGCTATATTCCCTGTCTGCAAGTGTTCAACAATGA
The DNA here is from genome assembly GCF_020536995.1 of Dreissena polymorpha. Lineage (NCBI taxonomy): Eukaryota > Metazoa > Mollusca > Bivalvia > Myida > Dreissenidae > Dreissena > Dreissena polymorpha. The sequence goes on along the minus strand of NC_068355.1, from coordinate 73,785,288 downwards.
GCCACATACATAAACTTGTACTCATTAATTTTTTAACAACTCAATACTCAATTGCAATATTAAAGGGGCCTTTTCACAGATTTTGGCATTTTTTTAACTTATTCATTAAATGCTTTATATTGATAAATGTAAACATTGGATCATAAAAGCTCCAGTAAAAAATCAAGAAAATAAATAAAAAAAGTTAAAGAACATTGCCCGGAGCAGGTTTCGAACCAGTGACCCCTGGAGTCCTGCCAGAGTCCTGAAGTAAAAACGCTTTAGCCTACTGAGCTATTCCGCCGAGTACATATTTTTCACGTATTTTATACATTATATAAGCAATGTTCGTAGTTTCACAAAATTTAACGACAAAAACAGAACTCTCCAAATTATTCAATCGTTTCGCGTTGCAACGCTTTATAATTTTTAGGTTTTAAAATCGTCAAAAGATGCATATAATGGCTATATTAGAGCATGGTTAATGTTCAGTATTACTGTTTCCTCACAAATATCATAACTAAAACGAAAACTTACGAATCTGAAACAACTTTTTTCAATTTTGTCAATTTACCAAAGCGTGAAAAGATCCCTTTAATATATAATTGAGAGTTACACACTCTATGTGATATCATATATTGTCTTTTTTTTTTCCTTTCCTTCTCATATAATTGCATTTGCACATGCAACTTCACTCTACATTTGAGAGCTGTTAAATCAGGCTCTGGCATCCCTATTAATAAATGTTCTTAGATATAAACATATCTCTCTTATTATTAGATCTTGTTGTTTGGCGTTTAGTTTAAACTTTAAACATACACATAAAAATGGTACTTGACTATGCATGTAAACATATTGTGGCAATGTTCAACCACTTTGTGATCTGGAAAACCCTCAAATATTATTATTTTGTTACACAAACGTATTACACATCTGTGTATTCCTTTTTCTATAATTAATATATTAAAATAGTCTTAATTGGATTCAAATTTTTAAACCACAGATCACAAAGTCTAAAGACTCCAACAAACCCATTGAAGTATATACTGAACAGTGGGTCTGGTAATGATGCTGCCACATACAACAGTATGTGTGTTTTCACCATCTTTACTTATAAAAATTGGGCTATTCTTTCTCTCTCTCCTCCTTAAAAAACAATACAAAGAATAACATACAATAACAACATCATATGAATGATATAAATTAATAATAAGTATCCCGGTGTGACCCAAATTCGACGATATAACGGTTACATAAAGCAATATTTAGCAAATAATGAAAAAACTTATATAGCAAAAAATAATAATTTTTAACTCGGCTGTAATTCTTTGAAATGATTCCAAGACAATAATCATCCATTTAAAATTAAACCGATAAAAATAGAACATTGTCGAATTTAGGTGTCGTCGAATTTGGGTTACGGTAGGATACAGTAACGTAACAAAAACAAAGTAATCTAATACTATAAAACAACTCCAAGTTCTTTTGGATTAACTCATTCTTTTCCTTTCATTTATATTTTTGCATATAAACCATTATTGTTTACTTTTTCTTAAAAGTACAAAGTCAGCCGTGGGAAAATCTATTTTAAAACGGATTGACCTACTGGCAATCCTTAATAAGAAATTTCGGCCAATCAGCGCCATCGTTATATAAGCGCATCAACCAATTAAAACGCCGCTTTTTTAACCGCGTTAGGATTATTCACTGTATAGCACTGCGTCTTTTTAACGCTTCATATAATGATATAAATTAATAATAAGTTCAGTATACTAAAAAACAACTCCATGTTCTTTTGGATTAACTCATTCTTTTTCTTTCATTTATATTTTTGCATATAAACCATTATTGTTTACTTTTTCTTAAAAGTACAAAGTCAGCCGTGGGAAAATCTATTTTAAAAACGGATTGACCTACTGGCAATCCTTAATAAGAAATTTCGGCCAATCAGCGCCATCGTTGTATAAACGCATCAACCAATTAAAACGCCGCTTTTTTAACCGCGTTAGGCCTATTCACTGTATAGCACTGCGTCTTTTTAACGCTTCATATAAAGGTTATATATTTTTAAACCAATAGATTTTTATTAAGGCACCGCACCAACACTGCAAAGTTTTATATTTATACCAATGGTACAGCCCAGTAAAATCGGGCTGTCCATTTTATGGCCGTTTTCGGCTTTTTATGCAGAGTTCTATGTTAAGCAGTGTGCTCGGGCAATGGTTTTTAACCGAAGTCCCGAGGGTAAATAACCCCAATAGTCAGTCAGTCACGCTTCATATAAAGGTTATATATTTTTAAACCAATAGATTTTTATTAAGGCACCGCACCAACACTGCAAAGTTTTATATTTATACCAATGGTACAGCCCAGTAAAATCGGGCTGTCCATTTTATGGCCGTTTTCGGCTTTTTATGCAGAGTTCTATGTTAAGCAGTGTGCTCGGGCAATGGTTTTTAACCGAAGTCCCGAGGGTAAATAACCCCATTAGTCAGACCAATATATGTTTATTAAGGCACCGCACCAACACTGCAAAGTTTTATATTTATATCAATGGTACAGCCCAGTAAAATCGGGCTGTCCATTTTATGGCCGTTTTCGACCTTTTTAAGCAGAGTTATATGTTAAGCAGTGTGCTCGGGCAATGGTTTTTAACCGAAGTCCCGAGGGTAAATAACCCCATTGCAGTATATACTGAACAATGGGTCTGGTAATGATGCTGCCACATACAACAGTATGTGTGTTTTCACCATCTTTACTTATTAAAATTGGGCTATTCATTCTTTCTCTCTCTCCTCCTTAAAAAACAATACAAAGAATAACATACAATAACAACATCATATGAATGATATAAATTAATAATAAGCACAGTAATGTAACAAAAAACATAGTAATCTAATACTATAAAACAAATCCAAGTTCTTTTGGATTAACTCATTCTTGTTCTTTCATTTATATTTTTGCATATCAACCATCATTGTTTACTTTTTCTTAAAAGTACAAAGTCAGCCGTGGGAAAATCTATTTTAAAACGGATTGACCTACTGGCAATCCTTAATAAGAAATTTCGGCCAATCAGCGCCATCGTTATATAAGCGCATCAACCAATTAAAACGCCGCTTTTTAACCGCGTTAGGCCTATTCACTGTATAGCACTGCGTCTTTTTAACGCTTCATATAAAGGTTATATATTTTTAAACCAATAGATTTTTATTAAGGCACCGCACCAACACTGCAAAGTTTTATATTTATACCAATGGTACAGCCCAGTAAAATCGGGCTGTCCATTTTATGGCCGTTTTCGGCTTTTTATGCAGAGTTCTATGTTAAGCAGTGTGCTCGGGCAATGGTTTTTAACCGAAGTCCCGAGGGTAAATAACCCCAATAGTCAGTAAATAACCCCATTAGTCAGAAGTGCTTACAACGCATTCGTGTCGCTCATCTCGCGGTGTTCGGACGTATTCTTCGCACCTCGGCATTTTCGTTGCGTTAGGTTAGGTCGTGAAATTAAGCGGATTATCTTGGAAATATTGGATTAATAAAATAAAATTGGATTAATAGTAAAATTAATTTGGAAATAATAAATCAAATTTAGGGTCTAATAAGATCTATTTGAAGGCGAATAGTGGAGTTAAATAAAAACGTAATTAGCGTTAAAGTGCTTCAGGGCAAGAAGGAAAATTATCTAATTAATTAATGGGATATAATTAAATCTAAGTGTTTGATTTAAAAGCAAGTGCTCCAGTGTTAGAAGGAAAGGTGATATTTAAGTGATAATTGTGTGGATAAAATCGGTAGAATCAGGGAAAAAGAAGGGCTACGGAAAAGTAGTAAGTCTATAGCGTAGTACGCCAACCTTTTCTAAAAAAAAAAAATTGACTTTAACATTATAAAATTCGTTCCTCGGTTTAGATTACCTGAGATCCTTTTAATTGATAACAGCAAGACATAGTTTATATATCTTTGGTAATATCCTTTAAAAAAAGAACGCGAAAGATAGTAATCGATTAGTATTTTAATGTCTTAACTGTAATAGCACTGTGACATTATCTGACATAAAGAATCTAGCCAATTTAACATTTAAAAGATAATCACGCCAATTTCAATAGTTTTTCATTAGAGTGTGCTTTTAAAGTTTAAACAAAAGAAAACAGTATAATACATGGTTTTATATCTAGGTTGGCGCTAAGGAAAAACAATTAGTAGCCAAATTTCAGCACTACGATGACGACCCACATTATAACCTTAATTGCTCAATGAATGACATAATCATTATCATGGATCTATAGGTATCAATAATGACTGTATTAAATTTTAAATGAAGTCACATTTAAATAAATTATTTGTTCCGTGAAATCAAATAATTTCATTTTTTTTTTAATTTGTCATTTATATTTATTTTCATGCACTGGCATAAAAGGTATACAATGTTAGAACTTTGAGATATGCCCCGGTCTTTGATTGGGTGGGTCTTGCGTAACTCCTATTCGCCCCCCCCCCCCTTCTCCCAATAATTTTTGCCGTAGTCTGGTGCTTCTTGATTCTTGAAAAATACATTTACTGCAATGTATTCTTGAATTGACATATTTTTCCATAGTTGCAATATATAATTTATTCAAACGAACCGGTAAATGTGTAAGTCTTAAATACTGCATGTACTGAGCGGCTAGGCTATATTTAGTTACACATCGTCTGTTTTTAAAAAAGCATGCTTTGCATGCGTAGAACTTGGCAATGCAGACGACAGCAATAATTTCGCGCTCTTTCTTATAACACGGGTTCTACATGGCATACCGGAATTAATGCATAGTGAATAGTTATTATCACGTCGCTGTAGAAAAACGGTGTAAATCAGTTCTACAAATAGACATGATAAAATATACATGCACTGGATTTAATTTGTTACCGCATCAAATCATTAACGGGTTTTGTTTTTCACAACTTACTCGCCGTAAGTAAATTTACACTGCTCACCAATTGCAATTAACTTCTCATAATTAATGATTGTTTACAGTACGGTAAATAGGTGTGATGATGATGCCCGAAACCGCCTTTAATGTACTGCTTTCTTTACCGGTTTTATATCACGTATTAATGCTACAATTGTGATTCATTGTTAATAAAGCTGCGATAAACGTTTACTCTGTGACCGACGTCAATCAAAAATAATAATCGCTATATAACTCCGCCTCCATAAACATTCTCGTAACCGATTGGACGTTAAATATCACAGTTTGACGTCTGGAAAGTTACCCGAAAATTTCCCGTGATGCATCTGTCAGCATACATGACTGTGTTATGTGGCTTGAATATACGATAAGGGCATCCGGTTATCTCTTATCAGTGGACTATCTATTACCACCTGGAGCTTTTATTGCGATTACATGTGGAAATCGGTACCGAGTTCTCTTTAAAAGTAGGGAATATTATATACTTATAGAGAAATATCAGGGTTTTTTGCAATCGCCATTTTCATTCATATTTTAAACTTTAATCGCCAGCTGAAAGATTCAATCGCCTTTGGCGATTTTGGCGATCGGAAACGCTAACATAGAATTTTATATCAATTCAATATTGTATTCAGTTAATCAACATACAATATTTTTCCAACAAAAGCTATTTGATAAGAAAACAAGATACAGAATAAGCGCTTTAAGTGTAATGTAAAAAGACCCTTTACAGTATAAAAACCTACGCTCATTAAGATTAGAGATCGCGTAACAATTAGCACCTGCAATTTGCAATTGTCGCGAAAACAGGGACCCTCTGTTTACTACCAATTATCGGACTACCAATTAAGCGCCCAAAGACATCTATTAGGCTAAGACAAATTAGAAGAAGATACCATTTACTATTCGACTACTCGCGAATCATTCATCAAACCGCTAATAACTGAAAATAAACTAACTAGAACGCGAAAACAGGGACCATCTGTTTACTACTAATTACCGCTGTACTAAGTAACAGATCAAAAGGGCCCTAGTTAGTTCTCAATTAAGACCTACTAGACTACTCGCGAAGTCCCTATCGAACCGCAAATAATTGATAGATAATCAACTACTCGCACGTAAAGAACAAAGAAATTTCCTCAATCAACTTAAATCCAAACACTGCGCGAGCGGCGAATGCGCAAACATAAGTACCCAATTGCTTCATTCCATTACATACAAACAGCTTAAGGAAAACAAGACTGAGATTTTACAAGGGAATTAATAATTAAGATAAACTTAAGAAAAACGACTACCGTACACGTATTATTCTAAATCAAACCTTACCGCACTTCCTATCATTACTATGTCCGGGCCATTTAAGAAAGTTCTCAGGAGAATGAAGAGGTCGTTCTCCAGTAAGGAAACCTCAATGACGGAAACGGTTTATGGACGTTTCGTGCCACTACCAGTTCGTGCCACTGATCGTGCCCTAAAATCAAGCGCGCAATGTTCCGCCCCGGGGACATCTCAATTGACTCCGAGTCTGGCGCTCCGTATTCAGCGACGCGTATTACCGATGACACCTCAATAAGCCCAGTCGTCCCTGTAACCGTGACTCCCCAGACAATTAATGACAATATGACCAAAACCCCATCGACCACGAAGCAGATTACTCCCCCTGCCAACGGGCCATCATGCTCCCAAACCCATAAACATGCCCCGGCAATATGGCTTACCTTTTACCTTACCACTGTCGCGGTGATCTTCCCGCGAGAGAAGGCTAAGGCAATAGGGGAAGCCTTTATCAAACTGCTAGGCTCTGAGAGAGTAAGACCCCTAAAAGAGTCCAAAGCTGGTCTCCTCTTCAAAATTAGGGACGACGCACTCAACCAAGATAAACATTTCTCCTTTGATAGATTTGACTTCAATCTAATTGCTCAAACTAAACTTGCAAGGGGTGTCATCCATTTTCCCAAAAACGCGGATATAGACAAATTAAAGAACGATCTAAAAAACAAATCCAATGTAGAAGCAGTCTATAGTGGTCTTAAAAGCAATGTCATTACGGTCACATTCAAGACGGAAAACGCCCCAACAAATATACTAGGCCACAATGTTAAGCCCGCGCTCCTAGCAACTCTTCGATGCTTTAAATGCCAGATGTTCGGCCATGCGTCCAATGTTTGTAACAATAACGCGAAGTGCCTACATTGCGCGGGGAATCATTCGCACGCGTCGTGCAATACCAGGCACGCTAGGAAATGCGCAAACTGTGGCGGCGGGCACAGCGCGGCGTATAAGGGGTGTCCGATCTATCTCAAATACCAATCTACTATCAACAGCAAAAACTTAAAGGTTACCAATCAATACATCAATAACCTTCAAGCTATAAATATGCGACCCAATCTTGCCCAAATAGCTAAACAGTTAGTTGGTAAATCTGAAACAGAAATTTTGTCCATACTCAAAAACAAATTCCCCGAAAATGAGGCGCAATATAATATTGAGCATACCACTCCTACTCCGCCCGAACAACCGGCATCAACATCAACCACAAATAATGTAGCCACAAACAATGTTGAACATACATTCCGCCATCAGCAACAACAACAGCATAAGCTATCCTCCAGCTCACAAACTTCAGATCACCCTAAAAAAATGCTCAATCCTATACCATCACCGCAACAAACAAGGCAACAACAACAACCTAGGCAACAACGCCATCATCAGCAACGACACAGGATATCCGACCACCCCGCGTATTCTCCCTTCAATATACATAGAAACCGGCTACGCATGGCCCGTAACAGCTCGACCCCGATCATGCGCCATAGCCTCCACAAAGAACACGCGATTGCACCGCCGTTTCCGGTCTTCTTTCGCCACGCGTACGGAATATATTAAGTTAATCCAGTAGCCTTAAGCCCGTACGTTAGGTCAATTTAACACACCAAACCCCAAATGTCTGCGACAGTTTATACTCATAATATAAACAGTCTTACAATTATGTCGTGGAACGCCCGAGGGGTTACTCATAACTCAAATGCAAAAATGTACGAGCTTCAAAATTATGTTAATAACAACGAAGTGCATGTAGTATGTCTCCAGGAAACGAACTACAAAAGTAATCACAGACAAGTTCATTTAAAAGGATATCAAGAACATGTGAGAGGTGAACAAAGAGAAAAACTTATAGGCACTGGGGTAGCAATATATGTAAAATCGGGCATTTCATTTACTAAAATAAACATTGATCAAGATTGCCCTATTGAATCGTGTGCCCTCACACTGTACTTGACTAAGCACCAATCATTCCGCATTCAATGCGTATATGCTCAAACTAAAGATAATACGTGTAAAAATTATGCAAAAAATTTCCATTCAGTTGAACATAGAAAGAATGATATTATTGTTGGCGATTTCAATCTAAAACACCCCTGCTGGAACCCCGAGGGTGATCCACGATGCGACGATAACTCTGACAATCTCCTAAAATTAATTAACAATAACAGCATAAACTTCCTTAACGACGGTCAAATAACGAGATTGTCTGATCGCGAAGATCAACCCGACAGCGCGATCGATCTAGCTCTTACCTCAGCCCATCTTCAAGCTATAAGCGATTTCAATGTCATTGACGACTCGTTTGGAAGTGACCATCTTCCAATCATAATAAACATTAAGACAAGAATAGAGAATACCCTTCCGTCCACACAACACAAATGGAAAATACACAAAGCCACACCTGAACAATGGAACAACTTTAAAACTCAGTGTAATAATGAGTTCCTTCCTAATGTAGATAATACTGACACCAACTCTTACTTTAAATCCTTTATAACAAAACTTAAAACTGCGCTTGATAACTCAATCCCTGTAAGCAAAACACCTAAAAAAACTCAAACGGTCTGTACCATGGTGGAATCAAGAATGCACAGACGCCATTAAATATCGTGAAAAATGTAGGAGAAAATGTATCCGAATCAGAACCGGACCTAAGTATGACAAATATAGGGAGCCCGCAAAAGTGCTAAACAAGTATTAAACAAGGCAAAATTAGAAAGCTGGAACGAATTCTGTAATAATCTCTCACATAAAACAACTAGCAAAGAACTATGGGATCAAGTTAAGCGCATGCAAGGCAGACCCCCTACTAATACACCTATCTTTCGGGTTAACAACGAAGTTCTTGTATCTAACGCTGATAAAGCTTCTGCCCTGGTACAACATTATCAAAAAGTAAGCAGTGACGAAGGATACTCTGAAACGTTTATTGCAAAGAAAATAAAAACAAAAAATGAATTTCCTGTCTGGTTACAATCTCTTACCGAGGAAAACACTCACAAGTACAATGCTCCTTTTAGCCTGTTCGAGCTCGAATCAGCTCTCCTTACATGCAAAAACGGCGCGCCGGGCGACGATTACATCCATTATAAGATACTTAAACAACTTCCACTCTCGGGGAAACAAGAATTACTTGCCCTTTATAATAAATCATGGTCTGAAGGTACTCTTCCTGATGAATGGCACGAGGCCACAATAATTCCGATCCTTAAAATCAATAAGCATAAAGACTCTCCAGCCTCATATCGGCCGATCTCTTTAACCTCTACGTTCACCAAACTAATGCAGAAAATGATAAAACCGAGACTCTGCGCGTATCTAGAAAAACATAACAAAATCTCAGAAGTCCAATCGGGCTGTAGATCTAACCACTCTTGCGAAGATCATTTAGTACGCATTGAAGCTGATATTAAAAGAGCCCAAAATCTCGGTCAAACCGTAGCAGCCGTATTTTTAGACCTCACAGCCGCATTCGATAAACTATGGAACGAAAACGCCATTAAAACACTTTATACGTTAGGAATAGAGGGTAAAATGCTCAACTGGCTTGCAGCTTTCTTTACAACGCGTAAAATAAAAGTGAGACTGCATGACGCGACATCAGAACAGTTGAGACTATAAACGGCTGTCCCCAAGGTAGTGTCCTATCTCCAATATTATTTTCCGTGACTATGAACACCCGGGACAGAGAAAATAAGGCACATAATTCACAAAATAACACTGATCTAATCAATTAATCACTTTTTGTAGACGATAGTGCAGTATGGACCACATCTAAATCACCGAATCTAGCAATTACTAAAATCCAAAAAGCCCTAACTGCAATAGAAAACTGGAGCGTATCGTATGGCTTCCAAATAAATCCCACAAAAACCCAAGCAATCTTATTCCCTGCCAGTGCACAAAAAGTAGCGGCCAATGCACGTAAAGCAACTCGATCTAAGAAAACCCCTAACCCCCCACAACTTACTCTATGTGGTGCTCCTCTTCCGCTTCTTGACAACATTACTTTTTTGGGTATGACATTTGACAAATATTTAACATGGAAAGACCACATCCTTAAACTAGTTGTACGCTGCCAAAAGGACCTTAACTTTCTAAAATGCATCCAAAGAAACAACTGGGGTACGGATAAAAAAGCCCTTATGCGTATCTATAAAGCCACTATCTGGGCAAAAATAAACTACGGAAGCATTGCGTACAATTCAGCCAGTGAAACATTACTCAATAAATTACAAGTAATCCAAAATACGGCACTTAAAATTATAACTGGTACACGTAAATCTACAAGCACCGTTCTGCTGCACGCTGAATGTGAAATGATAGAACTGGGTCAACAAAGGCAAATTAACCAACTAAAATACCGCGCGCGCACGCTATCTATGGGACCACACCTCCCAATTGACCAGTCGCCAAATTATCGATCGCTCCGCCCACATAGTCACGTGGTCTAGTGATTAGAAAACTCCGACAAGCAGATCGCAATTATAGCGGATTACGTGAGGGAAATTCTATACTTGTAATGATGTATTATGCTCTTTTCTATAATATAAATTATTAAAGCCGCACACTAAACTAAACTGCTTTGTTAAACGTTAATACAATCATAAATACTTGAAGAGAAATGGCGTAATCAAAATAAATGAGTTAACGGCAGACTGACTATCAGAAACGTTTCTTATACATTTTATATAGGGAGTTGATGAAAAATCCGTTGTAAAAATGAGCATTTATTTCATATTTCATATTGAATTTGAACTTGTATTCAACCGTCTGACAGTGAACCCGGTGGCTATTCATATATAATTTTGAAAATATTTTTATTAAATGCAAATGACATATCCATATCATGATGGGTTTTTTGTTTATTAAAAATGTTTAGATCTTTGTTTTATTGTGTTATTTTAAAAAAGACACCGATTTTTTTATTTAGACATAAATTTAATTTTGATTGTAACCATAATTTAATACAAGCCTAATTTCGTGGTTTCATTAACAGATAGTCTAATATGCATTTTATTTCATTTATGTTTAATGCGAACCTGTTACATTTCACAATCAAATAATGAAATGTTGGTATTACGGTGCTGTTCACGAACATTCGAATTGAAAACATTTAGCATATAATGCATTTGCTTATTTATAACAAGATGGCCCTTATATGTTAATTGCAATTTTCACATTTCTCCCCGTATCAATATATGTTGTTTTAGAAATGTTGTTGTTGTATTATAAGCCGTACATTTTACACTTGAAGTCGCTCTAAGCTGTCTTAGCCGCGTTGAAATCACCCTTTTTCGTTTTTACTTTAGTTAAAACAATATTTGAGTTAACAATTTATAATGATTTCCCTTGTTTATGATCCACAGAAAATAATTATATAATTGGAAATCATTTAAGTAATTAAATAGTTTTCTTTTCTTGTGTACAGTACCTAACAATGCCTTAATGTTCCTTCATTCTGAGATCCACGCAACATACTGTTATTTATTAATCATCGACAATTACGCTGAGATTAATAAGCACGTGTGGCAATTATTATGTTGCCCAAACTGCTTAATAATATTGTGCATCATACGGTATAACACGTTTTATAGAACACACACCTGGTGTGGTTAAACTATTTAGTGTGTTTGTTTTCTCATTACTCGTTCATATGTTCAATAAATAAAAGATAAAATAATAACCTTTTATAAAGTATGTATAGCACCTACAATTTTGAATAATGATCGAAAAGTAATGATCATGCATTTGATATAAAATCTGTGTAAACTCTTAAAAAATACGTCCATTCCATATGTACAACACGCTTTGTTTGTCGGACAAAATGGCGGCCAGATAAGCGTTGCTGAGGGGTGTGTGAAAAATCGATATCTGATTGGCTGATCGACAAAATGTGGGCGGAGTTGGCGACTGGTCAATTAACCTTAGTGTTATTGAAGACCCGGCCTACCAAAAAAGGAAAAAGAAGAGTGGTCTGCCGTACGCGCAGAACGTGCTCGAGCTAGGCAATTATTATGAGACTATTGACATTAAAACTCAGGAACCTACATACTTTAGCTTAAGAAATCTATCAAAACCAAATATTGACTAACATCTAACAACATTAATTAAAAAATCCGACAACGACCCAAACAGTGGCTCTATAGCTCAAAACTATGTAACAGATAAATATGGGGATTACACCCAGATTTTCACTGACGGTAGCAAAAATGAGGAACTTGAAATAGCAAGCGCGGCCTTTGTAGTGTATCAACCCAAAAATGTCATTATACATCAGTGCAAGGTAAAATACAGTAAAGAACTGTCTATATTTGCTTGCGAACTAGCTATAATAAACAGCGCCATAAAGTGGCTTAATGAACGTGAAACCCACGAACGCTCAAACTACGCGATATTAACCGATTCTCTCAGCGCCTTACAAGCACTTAATGCAGGATCATCGAAAACGCGTCCCGACCTTATATGTGCAACATTAAAGGGAATCACAAAACTAGCAAACAACAATGTCACTCTCCAATTCGTATGGATCCCGAGTCACGTAGGCATTCCGGGTAACGAACACGCTGACCAACTTGCCAGAATAGGTTCCCATGAAGGTCTACCCTCTGATTTAAAGCCTAGCGCGCGCGAACTAATTGCAATCATTAACCAAAAAGGGTATAATGAACAGGATCACAAATGGTCAATTTACTGCGCCGATCATAATTTACCGATATTAACCAACCCTAGCCATAAGATTAACATCTATAGTCCCATTAAAAGGGAGGACAGGGCTTACTCGCGCATGCGCCTTATGGTGACTAGATTGCACGGCGACTATTACAAAACTGTCCTCTGCCCCCAGTGCAACATTCATAACACGTTTGAACATCTTTTCTTTATATGCCCTAAACACGCTGAACAGAGACTATAACTAAGTGCAGGGGTAATAGCGGCCTACAAAAACCCACTCATCATTAATCGCGACTCACTGTTGATGCCTCCAAGCGGAATCGCTCCTGTTGTGCGACTGCACGTGTTTAAATTTTTGCGCGACACGGGCTACTTAGATAAAATATAATATTCCGTTGGACAATTAGCGGTAGATAGAAATAACAACACATACCGTCAGTTATATACTGCTTCATTTTTATTCAAATTAATAATAGCAATCTTATGTACTAATGACGGGCAGGACTCGGACGATGGTCACTTCGGTGTGCACCATATGGCCACTCGTCTGGGCCCGAACTGAACCTAACCATATTATCCCGGCCCTATAGGAAAATTAAAATAAATAAACAAATAAATAAATAAAAACTCAGATCAATAATGGCAACTTTATGTCCTAATGACGGGTGGGTCTCGGACGATGGTCACTCCGGTGTTGTCCATATGGCCACTCGTCTGGGCCCGGCTCGAACTTATATACTATTATTAATTAATTTGGTTATACAACTGTACCGTAAAACAATCCATGATATATGTAATTTTAAAGATTCCAATTAATAATGACTATCTTATGTACTTATGACAAGAGGAAAATTGCATCAACAAATAAATAGATATAGAAACACTGCATGTAATGTGCACGCCGAGAACCTATATTTGTATTTGGGGTCCAAATGTACTTTGGATTGGTAGTACATTACAATGCAGTGTCCAATAACACCTTGTTGACGCCAATACATAAATAAACAATACTATAAACAAGGCAAAGATGAGGGAGCTGTCTATAACGAACGTTCGCGGTTTCCTCGTCTGCGCTTTATGATATATAGGAAAATTACACCAATAAATAAATAGATAAAGACTAATAATACTAAAACGACGGAAGGGTACGTCCCCCCCCCCCCCCCCCCAACACATATGTCACTTGGCCCCTTTCGACCACTATGGATAAGCTCTAAGCCTTCTTTTACAACCAAATAGAGCTCTAGGTAACAAAACCCAGGGTTCCGCGAGACCCTCGCTTTCCTTCTCTTAAGCTGTAATCAGCAACAACGACGAAGGTAGGGGAAAAGCACACAGACAACATACTTCCACGCAGGATCGGAAGACGCAGTAAGTGCGCACGTGGGCAAATTTACCCACAGTGCAACGCCTATAGGTGTAAATATTGTTGTAATGAAATGTGATTAGTTAACATTTTTCCCATATGTACAAGACTTAAACATGTTGAGTAGAGCGTGTCGGCTGGGCCAGAGGGCGCACCTGAAGAGATATCTCTCGCCCGTGCACTCTGGCTCCGTTGACATGACATCCGTGCACTCTGGCCCCGTTGACATGACATACCCAACATGACAAAAATAAAAATAAAAAGAGAATGGTGACGGTATTTGTTGTTGTTGCTTCCCCTACTGTAGCGTAGGTGATGTTTTCTTGTAGAGTAGTGTAAGTTTTTTCCTTGCATGCCTGTGCCTTGTTACGTTTGACGTTGAATTGTAAACCTTGTATTGCTAACCTGCACGTTTTACCCTTGTCACTATGAGGATCAGATCGAATTAGAGGGATGGTCAGCATTAACATCCCAGATCTATTCCCTCCTGAACAAAATGCACTAATACATATAATTACCATCTGTGTAACCACTAGCAATATAAACAGGAAGAACGTGCGCTCGCTCTCTCTCTCTCTCTCTCTCTCTCTCTCTCTCTCTCTCTCTCTGTCTCTCTCTCTCTCTCTCTCTCTCTCTCTCTCTGGTCTCTCTCTGTCTCTCTCTCTGTCTCTCTCTCTCTCTCTCTCTCTCTCTCTCTCTCTCTCTCTCTCTCTCTCTCTATCTCTCTCTCTCTCTCTCTCTCTCTCTCTCTCTCTCTCTCTCTCTCTCTCTCTCTCTCTCTCTCTCTCTCTCTCTCAAAAACAAATAAAGGCGCGTGAAAATTGTCTCCCAAAGAAAGAAAGTGTAGAACCAGATATTTTCCTCCCTGTACCACCAACAACCAACCAGTCATCTCGATCCAACCACACAAACGCAGCCCCTTTTCTACTATAGTAAACTTCAAAACTATTCTGACCCTTGCAACACCATTAAACACCTGACAATATCCAACAGCACAACAGAGAGAGCCCATGTGAATTTACACCAAGACACAGGGCAATAGAGTAATATCTGTACTAATCTATGTTTATGTACTAACAAGTCCTCCGCGAGGGACGTTAAACGGGGGTGCAGTGTATCGGTGCTGTACACCGGGCACTTAAAAGAACCAGGGGCGCCTCTGGAATCGGGGCGCCCTCTGTATCCCGCTCGAACCCCCACTAACACCTCTTGGGGCGGAGAGCACAAAAACCACACACAAACTATAAGGAATTAACATTAATGCCAAGAAGGATAATGATAATCTAGAGATAATAGGAATACTGCAAAAACCATTTTGATAAAAGGCAAACCACTACATAATCCATAAAAAAAGCATCTAGTCACATTAAGGTCTCATTGGCCATCGTGCTATGATGTATAATATGACCTTATTTTCTCCCCTGAAGGGTCACAGGGGCAGGTCGATACATCTGTAGTCGAGAAGACGCTGGACGACCTGTAAATAAATCTCAAATACACACACACACAAGTGCTTACAACGTTACATAACTTATAACAGGCAGGTCGATACATCTGTAGTCGAGAAGACGCTGGACGACCTGTAAATAAATCTCAAATACACACACATAACTTATAACCATCCTGTGACCGGTTCATTTGCGTAAGCGAAGGAGACCGCACTACCACACCTGGATAGGACAGTTGAGTTCGATAATGGTTTGGATCGGTAAAAAAACATGGCCGCCAGGGGGGGTAGGTCTTTTTCCTTATATTTATATAGTAAAAAAGCTTGTGAACACTCTAGAAGTCACATGTTTTGCCTAATCATCATGAAATTTTGTCAAAACAGTAGTTATGTGGATGTCTCAGCATGATCGACTTTCAGCTTGCGTACTTTTATATTTTGGTTTTCATGTTTTTGACAAAACTGGAGTAATGACGCCATTTTATTTCAAGAATTGCTTTTTTAAACTTGCATACCACCCAACTATTAGTATTGCTGCTAGTGAGCTGCAACTAAGTTACCATATTAGCAAGCAGGCAAAGATGTGCACCTACATAGTTTGCTTAGGATATCGTAATAACAACTGGACTTGTTACCACTCAAATCAAAGAAAAATATTTTTGTAACTTCTGTAGCCCTTACTTCAAGAAGTATTGCTAGGGGACTGAAACTTAACCCATTTATGACTAGTGGACTCTCCCATCCTTCTAAATTGGATCAATTTATTTCCAAAATATTAGGGATGTCTAGTGAAAATGGCTTTTGCAACCAGCATTAAACCAGAACAGTCTGCGAGTAACTCGATGTCTGTTCAGGTTTTATGCTCTTTGCTGCTCATCAGTAACTAAGGGTTGGAAATGCAACCTTTAAAACTTAAATGTAGTAAGAAAGGTTTTAAATTGAATTTAACTTTCTAAGGGACTACAAATGCATCAAAATACGTATCTAACTGGTAAAGGGTTAATATATATATTTTATTGTCATAACCATTTTCTTCAGGTTGTCACATATATATTCGCATAGGCTTGTTCCTGGGTATCGTAGTGATGAAGAACGTAAATGAGAAGTCGTGGGAGAAGACGCTGGGTTGGGTGACGCTGGCTGTGTTCCTGGTGTTTGTGTCCATTGCGGTCTTCTTCAATGGCCTCTACAATGGATACCCAGAGACTGACTGGGAACCTTGCTGCCCGTAGAGAACAAGGGATGACTATAATTATGATTTAAGCCCCTTAGTCTTCTAAAAATGAGTTAAGCGCATGTTCATAAAGTCTTGCGCAGGCTACTTGGGGATGACACTTTCTGCCTTACTGGTAATTGGAGTTTCAGAATAAGGGATGACTTGAATAATAATTTGAGCCTCATTATAGGAAAGCTGGGCTTAATGCATGTGCATAAAGTGGCGTTCCAGATTAGACTGTGCAGTTGGCACAGGTAAATCAGGGACGATACTTTCTGCCTTGATCTTGATGTTTGCTCAGAATTGACTTTTAAAGGTAGCTTATACGATTTTGTCAAATATTTTTGAATTTATATAAATGAGTAAAAAACTTATACATATATTTCAATATAAATTAAAATAAAAGTTAATAAGAAAATGTGTCAAAAAATGCGAAATAAGCCAGATATTTAATTCTGAAATCGAAAATGTCTGTATAGTTGCCAGCATGTATAGCATGCATGTACGATGTGAATCTAAATTTAGTTTTACGGATCATATTAATTTCCTGCAACAATATCTATTCATACGACACACAAACACTCACTGTGATCCTAATAAAAAGACGAATTCTTCGGTTATTGAAGGAAAATATGTACAAAATATCTGTGTCACAATCGGCTCGGGGTGCTACAGTAATTTGTCTTTGCTGCATTTTATGAAATTCGTCTTCAATTTATAATTTTTCTTGCCTTTTTGTGTTATTTTAACATATTTTTATCAATATATTACAATTTAACACTTATAAATATCGCATAATGTCCCTTCAAAATGAAAACTCCTGTAAGGTGTAAAGTGTTCTGTCTGATAATCATGTGCAGACTGCACAGGCTTATCAGGGTTGGCACTTTATGAACATGTTATTTAGCCCAGTTTTTACAGACAAGGATCATTTGTTGTTTCTTCTTTGGGGGTTTGCATTTATGTTAATACTTGCCCTTTAAGCCAACCGAGTTGATGTTGGTATATTTTCCCATTTTTATGCGCCCCTTCGAAGAAGAGGGGGTATATTGCTTTGCTCATGTCGGTCGGTCCGTCGGTCCGTCCACCATGTGGTTGTCAGACGATAACTCAAGAACGCTTGGGCCTAGGATCATGAAACTTCATAGGTACATTGATCATGACTCGCAGATGACCCCTATTGATTTTGAAGTCACTAGGTCAAAGGTAAAGGTCACGGTGTCCCGAAATAGTAAAATGGGTTTTGAATGATAACTCAAGAAAGCATACGCCTAGGATCATGAAACTTCATTGGGTAGATTGATCATGACTCGCAGATGACCCCTATTGATTTTGAGGTCACTAGGTCAAAGGTCAAGGTCACGTTGACCCGAAATAGTAAAATGGTTTCCGGATGATAACTCAAGAATGCATATGACTAGGATCATGAAACTTCATGGGTTGATTGATCATGACTCGCAGATGACCCCTATTGATTTTGAGGTCACTAGGTCAAAGGTCAAGGTCACGGTGACCCGAAATAGTAAAATGGTTTTCGGATGATAACTCAAGAACGCATATGCCTAGGATCATGAAACTTCACACGTAGATTGATCATGACTGGCAGATGAGCCCTATTGATTTTGAGGTCACAAGGTCAAAGGTCAAGGTCACGGTGACCCGAAATAGTAAAATGATTTTCGGATGATAACTCAAGAACGCTTTTGCCTAGGATCATGTCACTTCATAGGTACATTGATCGTGACTCACAGATGACCCCTATTGATTTTCAGGTCACTAGTTTTTACGTGCTCTACATGTATATGTTTTAAAAATCCAAGTTATTGTGTATTTTCTATTGGTGACCAAATGTGCTGTGTTACGTATATATGCGTATTATATGTGAAATGTTTAGTAACAACGCTGCATTATATATTTTTTTCTGTACTTGAAATATGTGTTTAAACCTTATATTTATTTACAAGAAATTAAGTGGATATTTTATTGTTTTCTTAATTTATCTTACTTTTTAAGCAGACAGATCTTATCTTTTTTAATTACCATATCTGATGTTATAATATCATTCTATATATTTTATGTATATTTGCCTTATTTATTTACAAATTGTTTTCAGTCTTTCAGCTTTTATACACTTGCTATCTTTATTCACCATGCTTTATAGTCGGTTGTACAAGCTGCCCAGCTTATGTCTGTTGTTTTATTTACTTGCCGACTTAAAATAAACCTATCTTATCTTATCTTATGTGTTTTCCGAATTTCTATTCAAATGAAACAAACTTAGATTCCGAAACAGACCAACTTTCAACGTCACATAGGAAACAGAGTCTTAAATTTTGCGATGAGTCATCACAGATTTTAAGCGAGGCTGTTGTCGGATAAAAACCCCGAGCTATTCTCATAGCCAGCTCGTCGTGTCGTCCGCCGTAGGCGTCGTGCTAAAACCTTTACATGGAAACTTCATATGTAGATGCACCTTGATGAGTTCTACATGCCACACCCACTTTGGGTCACTAGGTCAAAGGTCAAGGTCACTGTGACCTAAAATAAATATTCTGACAAGCTTTCGCAGCCGAGCGCTGCACCCGTTATTCCGTGCTCTTGTTTTAAATATATCAATAGGTTCTGAGTAGCAATTTATCGTGCTGCTGTGTATATACTTTACCGATTGCATAACAACTCCCCATAAGAGTGTTTAGTGGATCTTGACTGGGTGCATCAATATTTTGTTCCATATGGCCTTAGCCCTCAGAAGACTCGTTCCAGCGGATAGTGCGAGGTACGGGAGATGTCCCGTTCGAGTGTGCTACCACGATCGTGTATTGCCCATTTAACTCTTTCAGTGCTGAAACCGAATTTTGAAGGCCTTTGCAAACAGTTTGGATCCATATGAGACGCCACAGAACGTGGCGGCTCATCAGGATCCAAACTAATTGCTATTCTGATAGTGTTTTTTGAAAAAAATCGATCGAAGAAATTCAGCAGACGACATTTTAGCAGACGACAAATTTCCCATCATGCAAAGGGTTTACATACCATGCCAAACACGAGTTAGTAGGTCGGGGTTGAGTGCTAGTTTGTAACATCTCGGCCACGAACCACTCATTTGCCATGATGGTTTGCGCAAATGTAACTTTATACTAATTAGTCTGAACTTGTCGTTAAATGAACAAACAGGATCCATGCAAATATTGTACAATGATGCGCCTATGTCTAAATAATTAAAAAACAATATTAATAGTTTTTGTCGCTTCATACAAAATACGTGTTAATCCCCACGCTTATTGAAAAGCGTGCGGATATTGTGGTTAACTCCGCCGTCTGTCTGTCTGTTCTGGCCACTATAACCCCCATAACTTTTGACCTAGAGGTCAGATCAAAATTCCAAATAGTGCAGGGTCGCACACATGCTCATAGCTACCATGTGTGTAAGTTTCAAGATTCTAGCATTATAGTGTAGGAGGAGATAGTGGCCAGAACGGACGGACGGACGGAAGACGGAGGTAACCACAATATCCCCACTTTCTCCGAAGAAAAGCGTGGGGATAATAAGAAAATAATACTTGCACTGTAAACGGCATGATTCTTTCACGGAGCGTAGCGTAAAATTCACAAGCCAACAACCGGAACGTGTGGTTTTTACGGTTCTTGCAGATTTTATGCTACACCGTCATGAAAGTAAATGTGTTTGCACGACGCTTAATGTAGTTACGGTAATTAAATTGGCAGCAACCACTTAGTTTCTCTCTATATAGCGCAAGCATAACGATTTAAATTAACGTTCATTAAGCTACAGGAAGTGCAAGAATTCGATGTTGAATAACGTTGTTTACATTCCGTGGGATTAAATCATATTTTATTTATCATATGATGTGAGCGTTCCTATTTTAATGCAGAAAAACGTATTTCATTTGAGGTCGTTCCGCGTGCATGTCAATACAGCATTGTCTATTGCGTTTACAAATTGTTATGAACATAAAAAATATGGACATGCCAATACAGCTTCCGTCTTTATCACAAAATGAATTGAAGCTGTTAGGTGTTATTTGCATAAATCAACGTTATTTGCAAAATACAGTAAAGTCACACCCATGGCATTTATTTTCCGTTCAATTTATAACAGATCATTTCCTGTAAAATACGCAAATATCCACAAAGGGCAAATATATTGATCGTTGCTGTACGTATTTTCTGTACGCATTGTCTTAATTTTGATTGTTCAATATATTACAATACGATGCCTTATCCTAAATTGTACAGTAGTTGAAATTGACATACCATCGGCGGATTCCCATTTTGTATCTAATGCACGACATTGATCACTAAAAATTAAACTTAGAGGGGCCTTTTACGTTTTGGAAAATTGACAAAATTAAAACAACTTGTTACAGATTCGCACATTTTCGTTTAAGTTATGATATTTATGAGGAAACAGTAATACTGAACATTTTTCATGCTCTAAAATATCCATTACATATATCTTTTGACGATTTGAAAAACTGAAAAGTATAAAGCGTTGCAACGCGAAACGATTGAATAATTTGGAAATTTGTGTTGTTCTATTTTGTAAAACTATTAGGATTGCTTATATAAAGTAAAAAATACACGGCATCATAGCATGAGCACGGATGGCCGAGTGGTCTAAGCGGAAGATTTTTACAACCAGGACTCAAGGGTTCAGTGGTTCGAGCCCAGTTGAGGGTTACTTTTTTAATTGTATTCTTGTTGTAAGTGGATATTGTTAGGTCGAATGTTAAAATGTATCAATATAAAGCGTTTAATGACACACTTCAATACATGCCAAAATCTGTGAAAAGGCCCTTATAATAACCTTTATAGTCTAGGTAAAACATAACAAAGGTCGGGGGAACAGTCAATACCTACTCTAAAACTAATTTAAACATGAAAATAACTTCTAAAAAAGTCTGTATCTCTGATTTATTGGACATGATAAAATTTATTACATTTCGGGTTTTTATTACAAAACGGGTTGTTACTGTCGACCCGAAATGTAATAATGCATCGCAACCCACTTTGTAATAAATTATTACATTCGTGATTTGTTGATGGAGTCTATAAGAACAAAGGTCAGGGAAACTGTCAATACATACTCTAATACTAATTTAAACATGAAAATAACTTCTAAAAAAGTATATATCTCTGATTTATTGGACATGATAAAATTTATTACATTTAGGGTTTTTATTACAAAACGGGTTGTTACTGTCGACCCGAAATGTAATAATGCATCGCAACCCACTTTGTAATAAATTATTACATTCATGATTTGTTGATGGAGTCTATAAGAACAAAGTTCGGGGAACAGTCAATACATACTCTAATACTAATTTAAACATGAAAATAACTTCTAAAAAAGTAAATATCTCTGATTTATTGGACATGATAAAATGTATTACATTTCGGGGTTTTATTACAAAACGGGTTGTTACTGTCGACCCGAAATGTAATAATGCATCGCAACCCACTTTGTAATAAATTATTACATTCATGATTTGTTGATGGAGTCTATAAAAACAAAGGTCGGGGAAACATTCAAAACCTACTCTTAAACTAATTTAATCATGAAAATAATAATTTAAATATGAAAATAACTTCTAAAAAAGACTGTTTCTCTGATTTAATGGACATGATACAATTTATTACATTTCGGGTTTTTATTACAAAACGGGTTGTTACTGTCGACCCGAAATGTAATAATGCATCGCAACCCACTTTGTAATAAATTATTACATTCATGATTTGTTGATGGAGACTTTAAGAACAAAGGTCGGGGAAACATTCAATACCTACTCTAAAACTAATTTAAACATGAAAATAACTTCTAAAAAAGTCTGTATCTCTGATTTATTGGACATGATAAAATTTATTACATTTCGGGGTTTTATTACAAAATAGGTTGTTACTGTCGACCCGAAATGTAATAATGCATCGCAACCCACTTTGTAATAAATTATTACATTCATGATTTGTTGATGGAGTCTATAAGAACAAAGGTCGGGGAAACTGTCAATACATACACTAATACTAATTTAAACATGAAAATAACTTATAAAAAAGTATATATCTCTGATTTATTGGACATGATAACATTTATTACATTTCGGGTTTTTATTACAAAACGGGTTGTGACTGTCGACCCGAAATGTAATAATGCATCGCAACCCACTTTGTAATAAATTATTACATTCATGATTTGTTGATGGAGTCTATAAGAACAAAGGTCAGGGAAACTGTCAATACATACTCTAATACTAATTTAAACATGAAAATAACTTCTAAAAAAGTATATATCTCTGATTTATTGGACATGATAACATTTATTACATTTAGGGTTTTTATTACAAAACGGGTTGTTACTGTCGACCCGAAATGTAATAATGCATCGCAACCCACTTTGTAATAAATTATTACATTCATGATTTGTTGATGGAGTCTATAAGAACAAAGTTCGGGGAACAGTCAATACATACTCTAATACTAATTTAAACATGAAAATAACTTCTAAAAAAGTAAATATCTCTGATTTATTGGACATGATAAAATGTATTACATTTCGGGTTTTTATTACAAAACGGGTTGTTACTGTCGACCCGAAATGTAATAATGCATCGCAACCCACTTTGTAATAAATTATTGCATTCATGATTTGTTGATGGAGTCTATAAAAACAAAGGTCGGGGAAACATTCAAAACCTACTCTTAAACTAATTTAAACATGAAAATAATAATTTAAATAGAAAAATAACTTCTAAAAAAGACTGTTTCTCTGATTTAATGACATGATACAATTTATTACATTTCGGGTTTTTATTACAAAACGGGTTGTTACTGTCGACCCGAAATGTAATAATGCATCGCAACCCACTTTGTAATAAATTATTACATTCATGATTTGTTGATGGAGACTTTAAGAACAAAGGTCGGGGGAACAGTCAATACCTACTCTAAAACTAATTTAAACATGAAAATAACTTCTAAAAAAGTCTGTATCTCTGATTTATTGGACATGATAAAATTTATTACATTTCGGGTTTTTATTACAAAATGGGTTGTTACTGTCTACCCGAAATGTAATAATGCATTGCAACCCACTTTGTAATAAATTATTACATTCATGATTTGTTGATGGAGTCTATAAGAACAAAGGTCGGGGAAACTGTCAAAACATACTCTAATACTAATTTAAACATGAAAATAACTTATAAAAAAGTATATATCTCTGATTTATTGGACATGATAAAATTTATTACATTTCGGGTTTTTATTACAAAACGGGTTGTTACTGTCGACCCGAAATGTAATAATGCATCGCAACCCACTTTGTAATAAATTATTACATTCATGATTTGTTGATGGAGTCTATAAAAACAAAAGTCGGGGAAACATTCAATACCTACTCTTAAACTAATTTAATCATGAAAATAACAATTTAAATATGAAAATAACTTCTAAAAAAGACTGTTTCTCTGATTTAATGGACATGATAAAATTTATTACATTTCGGGTTTTTATTACAAAACGGGTTGTTACTGTCGACCCGAAATGTAATAATGCATCGCAACCCACTTTGTAATAAATTATTACATTCATGATTTGTTGATGGAGACTTTAAGAACAAAGGTCGAGGGAACAGTCAATACCTACTCTAAAACTAATTTAAACATGAAAATAACTTCTAAAAAAGTCTGTATCTCTGATTTAATGGACATGATAAAATTTATTACATTTCGGGTTTTTATTACAAAACGGGTTGTTACTGTCGACCCGAAATGTAATAATGCATCGCAACCCACTTTGTAATAATTATTACAATTCGGATTTTTATTACAAAACGGGTTGTAACAAAGCTGTCCGCATTGCGAACGTTATTTGAACGATGTTATTCGAGTTAATAAATGTCAATTAGACTAATCCGCAAAGCATTCATAGTTTTAAAAACATTTTTTATTTTTTATTGTTCTTCTTAAAATGTATGAGTGTATGAAGGCCCTGCCAAGTAATCATAACTCTGCCTAACAACTTAAGCAGAGTATGCAATCATTTCGTCCCTTTATGCCTTCATTTACGCTTTATGATGTGAACACAACTATGTTTGTGTAAATCCGTGTAAAATGATCAAATCACAATGATTATGGCTAACCCTAATTTGGATGAGCGAACCAATGTTAACGCCTTGGTGACTCTTTAAAACTGTTCTGCTAACAAGTTGTGCGATTATTGAAGTATCCTACCCTGTTCAAAATGTAAACATTTTAACTAATATTAATAACTACGTACGAGAGTTTTTTATGAAATGGGCTTGCCTTTGTTAACTTGAAAAGGGTACCAACACTCCAATCACTGGATGTGTTATGACCTCTAACTGTACTGCAATATGTCGTTAACGTACACAATTAGAAAAAAAATAAACAAAAGCAAATGCATTTATAAAAAAATACTTTTTAAATTTGTTGAGATGTTTTTTTACATCGATAAAAACACGCGGTTTTCAGGTATCATTTAAAAAATATTCAATAATGCGAAAGATGATAATATAACAAGTATGACCAGTCGGCAATAAAATTAAAGCCTCTTGAAAATTAACGTTCTTTTGAATTTGAAAATGCTGACATGTTTTAACGTAAAATACATTTTAAATTAACATTTACCTGCCCATTAATTAAACAGCAAGAAAAATTTCCCCATACCAAAAGAAATCCGCAAAGTTATTGCACAATTTTCGTTAATATTGGGCTAAAAATACTAATCATTTCTCTGTTCCTAACATTTTATGAAACGATAGCTGTTTTTAAAAACAGCCTAATTCGAATTATTTTTAAAACAATGTTCTTTTTATTGGTTAAAAGCAAAATTTGTTGTTGGTTATACGATTGCGTGTGGTTGTTTTTAATGGTCTTTCCCTTAAGTATTAAAGTTAAATATAGTTGAGATTTAGACAGTTCCATTGAGATTTCGTTAAACGTTACGTAACATTTTGAAGTCTAATAGTGATCATAGAGTAAGAAGGTATTATCAGATTAATTGATTCGCAGGTATTGAACACAAATAAATTTCTAAATATTCCAATAAATTCCATGGACGCGCATTTTCGGTGTATTGATTGCAGTTAAAGCCTCTACAAACATTATTTTGACCTATCCTGAATAGTCAATTAACCAGAACAGAAGAACAGAACAGAACATAATTTTATTACACATAAACTTTACAGTTGCTAGTGTTAAACAAAAACAATAATACAAAATACATGAATATAGTAAGTGGATTTAGCAGAAATGTTATATGATAGTTATGGGTGAACTTTACAGATACTTGAACAAAACTCGTTTTAAATCACATGTTTACAGTGTATATTGCTACATATGAATGCTTTTTACTACTTTTGTAATCATTAAGGTAAAACATTAATTGTAATTTGAAGGAGCATAGAATATAACAGTGCGCATCCAAACCACATACAATTTAAGTAGCAACGGCACAATTATAGTTGAACTTGTATCATAACACATCGGCATAGTCTATAATCAGTAAAATATAAAAATAATTTTAATTTCGAAATATAACAATAATTATACTTTCGAAGGAGCACACATTTTACATTCGAATCACACTCACAAAATAAATCAGGTATCGAAACAGTACCGGATAATACATATAATTAATATGAATGCAACATCTATATCATCATACCCCGGTATACTAAAAACAATACATGTTCAAATATAGCATAGCACATGATGTCATATTGTATTCAATATACATTTTATCTATAAAACAAATACATTGTATAAATTATACATTGTTATTAGTATAACGATTGCGAATCTTGAGTGCTTCTAAAATGAATTTTCCTAACGTTAGCATTTCATTTTTACTTTCTGTAGTTAATAATATTGTGAGTTTGAACATACTAGGTCTGACTCTATAATAGGTTTTAGTGTAGTTTTCTCTATTTTGGGCAAATTAAGAACATTTCAACAATCAAAGTACTGACAGTACTGGTGTGACGATGCTTTTGAAGAGGATGGATATAAAACATCAATTTAAGTCTATCTATATCACCACAATTGTGTATGTTGATACGAACATTTGGATACGATAAAAAATTTGGGTACGAAAATTTTGGGTACGAAAAAAAAATTAATACGAAAAAAATTTGCGTACGAAACATTTTTGGTACGAAGAAAAGTTTAGGGGTACGGGGAAGTAGTACCCGTGGGTAACTTGACCCATTGAGCGAAACTGGGAGGCGGGTCACATTCTTGTTCATTAAGTATGGCAATAAATACCTTCATGATGATTCTCGAAAGTAGGTATGAGCACATAGCCGGACCATGTGAGCTCAATCGTATGAGCACTTGACTATCCGAGTTCGCACACGAACATATGGATAAGTTAACTAATAGCGAAATGACCTTATACATGTATATGCTGAAATCTAACAATCGAACGAAATATCAAACATGGTATGTACACTTAGGTGGTTGTGTAATTTCTGTTAGAATATCGTATTCAATATGTAAATTTAAAATGATTGTGCCCGCACTTGAGTTTGTTGCCTTTTTTGAGTCTATACGCGCCTAGGCTGCACCCAGTCTGTGTATTTGTGTTTTTCCAAGGTAGTGAGTTACCTCCGCGCTGAGGCTGCATAATGTTGGGACCCGGAGTGTGTCCAGCACTCCTACCTAATAAGATAAGATTGACGACAGTTGGGACGAATTTTGAATGATGGCTGCAATTTCCAGCATTTGTTTTGTACTGAAATACTTTTTAATTTTTTATACGGTCAAATGCTGCGGGGGGGGGGGGTGAGATTATCCGGAAAAAAACACCTGTCCGGAATGGTGACCACAAAAACAGACAAAATATAACATTGCGCCGGGAGCGGGAATCGAACCGGTGTCGTAAAGGTGAAAAAGCGAACGTCCTTACCACTGCGCTAGCGGGACGGACAATTACGCAGAGAAATGTTGTTATATATATATTATATATCATAGCATTACAGCGTTTACAATTTGCAGGTTCGAAATTGTTCGCATTCTTTAGTTTTGTGATCACGTAAAAAGTTAATATTACATGTTTTTATTCGCAATTTATTTACTAAATCGAGAACAAATATCAAACAAATAGAGAAAATATATAGTTGTTTCATTGGTCCATAAAAATAAAATGGATGTAAAATTACTAATTTTAAATTAACGTTCTGATACACTTATTGAATCTGTTTCCCCCAGGATATGCTGTTCTATTAATATTTACCTTTATCAACACGAACGACAACTCTGCTACGAGAATGTTATCAATGAAAATCAACGAGCAATCTCCTACGCAGTGGCGAATGCCAAGGGAAGTAACTGAAAAATCGAGTTATCTCAATCGGACTGGCTCGGTCTTTTACATAGGTCCCCATTGTGAAGATTTTTTTTACTGGTTATCAAACCTTAGACGACGCTGTTCCAGCATCGTCAAAAAGTGGAATTCATCTTCTATTTCATTACTGTCATATATTTGGCAGAGTCGCAAGTTTCGTTTTAATCTATCATATCTTCCAGTCTGTATTCTCATGTTATGAGCACAGATGCGTATTTTCGTAATCGCTGTTCTTAAATTTCTTGAAACAATCGTCTCTAAATATGGTTCAAACGAAAATTTTGTTTTAATTGCTTTGTATACAATTAGTACCCTATTATCATTAATATCTCGATTCCAATATCTCGATTCCACTCTTGTATTTATTCGTCGATAACTCTTTGTTTAAAAAAAGACAAAAAAATAACCTTGTTGATTTGTGAGTTATTAGACCAAACATAATGAAATCCGTACTTAGATAGTAAGTCCCTAACCTTCCCAAACCAGTTCAATGTATTATCATTTACGGCAATTAGACCATTTTCCAATATATATCGTAATATAATGTTTTCGTTTCTAGTTATTTTAAACCAATATTTTACGATACGTACATATCTGTTAATATACAACGGGTATCTACCAAGTTCACCGTAAACGGCTACACTTGAGGTTGATTTTCTGACACCAAGAACAGCTTTGCCGAATTTAAGGTGCAATTTTTCCAAATCGCTACACTTTGAGAAACCCCATATTTCACACGAGTATATGATAATTGAAGATACAAAAGCATCAAATAACTGCAAAGCTACCTTTGGTTTACAATTATATGTTTTCAGGTTGGATAACAATACGTTGAGTGCTTTTAAGCCCTTACCACGCAAAGTATTAGTATTGAGATTAAAGTTCCCTGTATAATTAAGGGTTACACCCAGATAAATAAAATCGTTAAAAATTTCTATGTTTTCGTTACCATATACCCACCGCTCATTACGTTTGATAGCTCCGCGTTTGCGGAAAACAATAAGTTTGGTTTTTGGAATGTTAACTTGCAAACCCCAGGTATTACAATAGTCAAATAAACGGTCGATAGACTGTTGTAGATCTTCCGGCGTTTCACCTATGACAACCATATCGTCTGCAAACAGAAGTAGAATTAAACATATGTCTTGTATATTTATTCCAGCATTATGTCTATTTTGTAAAAACATTTCAAGATCGTCCACGAAAAGAAAAAAAAGGATCGGCGATGTAATCTCCCACTGTCTTAGTCCGATTGCTATATCAAAATACTCCGAATATGTGTTACAATGTCTAACACAGGCTTTGACCGACTGGTACATACTGCGTATTATGCGCAACATTTTGCCGTCCAAATTGGACTTGTATAACTTTAACCACAGTGCATTTAAATATATAGAATCAAAACAACGTTTCATATCTATGAAACAAAAATACAATCGTTTATTCATAGTAACATATTTTTGAATAATTGAACGGAGTATGAAAACCGCATCTATTGTTGACCTGCCTTTTCTAAACCCAAACTGCGCGTCAGATATAATAACGTTTATTTCACACCATGTTGTTAATCGCTGGTTGAGTACACATGTAAACAGCTTTGCGAAGTTACTAACCTCTAATAAGGTGATGCCTCTATAATTACTAGGGTCCGATTTATCACCCTTCTTATGTATAGGGATTATACTCACTTCAGTCCAAGATAACGGGCATTTGCCTGTATTTAAAATCATGTTTAAAATCGTTGTAATGTAATCCGCCAAAATATCACAGGCTTCTATAAAATATCCGTCAAGCAATTTATCTACACCAGGTGATTTACATTTCTTTAAGACGGCAATAGCTTTAATTACTTCACTATACGTTATTTGGTTATCAAGGTCCCCATATACGTTGTCAAAATTGTCGAAGTCATGGTTTGAATTAAAATCGTCTGCGTTTGCATTATCATTAAAATTTTCATTTGAAAACATTTGCTGGAAATGATTCTTAAAGCCATTAAGTGTCGTGTTGCTAGTACAACCTGATGGATTGTGTGATCTTAAGTACTTCCAAAAGTCCTTGGGTTTGTGCCGTTTAAGATCCTCGATTTGTTTACAGCGTCTGAGATTGTACGCCTTACGCTTATTTTTGTGATTAATTTAAAAGTACGTTTTAATTGACACATTTTTACTCTATCTGTATCACTATGTGAGTTGTTATATATATACTATGCATCTTTATATGATCGTTTCGCTTCTCTACATTCTTGATCAAACCATTTATCGCTATCCGATATAGTGTTCCGTTCAAATTGTGAATATTTTTTAACGTGCTTGATAAATAATGGGTCAGCAACATCTCTTACAATATCGGTGAATTTTTTTACAATGGTGTCAGTTTTTGTGTCGCTTTGTTCGATATGGCTTTGGATAAGATCGTTAAAATCCGGGGCCCTGTTTATTAATCCCTCTCGGAAATGCTGTTTTTCATCATCCCGCCATTTAACGTACTCGCATATATATGGTTCCTCTACTGTAACTCGCATGTTGCATATTACATTGAAAGACAACGGGGCATAATCACTGAAATTTTTAAAATCGTTTACAACTAAGTTATCTACGGTATTAAAATGATGTTCACTTATTAACAGGTAATCGATGACACATGCGCCATGAGTATTTAAACATGTATATTTACCAATGCTAAAATCAGAGCACAGTCTACCGTTAGCGATTATCAGTGTCGTGGCCTTGCATAAATAAAGTAAACTATTTCCTTAAGAGTTACTTCCATTGTCCATTGAAAATCTTGGTAACATGCTATCAGCTAAATAGAAGTCGGGGTCAATATCGTAAATATAT